>NC_068357.1:44424341-44678445 GCF_020536995.1 Dreissena polymorpha | reverse complement strand
GTTCGAATTAATTCCAGTTAGAAATAGTCTTGTCTGTGACCTTATTTCCGTCATGTTTCTTTTCTGCACCGATCTTATAACATCTGTTAATTACTGTCAATATAGGGCGTACTATTTTTCCTGATGTTACTACTGACGATGTCGACTTGAAAGAATCTACCATTTTTAACTAGCTCGCCATTACTTTTTGTTTTATTTACATGACATTTAAACACAAACACATGCAGACGCTGCGGCATACGTCACAAAAAGTTAAGCGCTTTCGGGACAGAGACTGCCGGTCAGGACAGCACAGTTCGTGACGGTCATATGAAAAATAAGTAAGCAGCAAGTTTCGCATTACATTATGATTCAAGTGGATTCATTGATTGCAAACCGGATTTCAATATATCTATCAGGTTAAACATGTGCTTAGTCTGAATGGTAAGCGGGTGGTATCCGTATAACTTGATTATTATATGTGTATTTCGGCTGCCATTTTAAAAGTGCTTGAAGGAAAAGTTTTCCATAGTACCACACAAGAGATGAACTGATAGCAAAAATTATATGCTTGAAGTTGGGCAATTCGGGTTTTATCGAATGTGATGTCAACAGTTTTCAACATAAGCGTTTATCGATTCTCAACAATGCAGCGGGTTTAGTCAACATCGACCTTTATCGTGTGCCAAAATGAAACGATGCCGTTCTGATTGAGGAGTAAATTCGATCGGGAACCACATTCTATTCAAAGATGGTGATGTCACTAAGTTTTTACCGGTGTGGACACAATGACGGGAATGAGTCATGTTTACATGAATTTATATGCCTGTATACACGGCTAATACGCATTGAACTTGTACACGATGCGTAATCCAAATTTGGCCAGGAGTTTTCTTACTCCACAAAATTTTAAGTCATGCGTATTTTCTTTCTTTTCATGCGTATTTTACGCAAATACGCATCTTATCTGGCCCTCTGAGTATAACACATGTTTACCGATACACTCGTTGTGCAGTGCTTATACCCCTGTTCGCTAAGAATTTTCAACGCATAATCAATTCAAGCTTACACGCGTTCTTGTTTACAATACAAATTGCTCCTGTCAAATTAATGTATCATACGTTAACAAAACCTGCTCTTACTATACACCCGTTCGCTTAGAATGTGTATAATATGATTAAAATAACTCCCTATATAATACGACGGCGTCGCGTAACGGGTACTTCGTAGCAAGATATAGTTTAGTACTAAATGTTTTAGTAAATAACTTATTGCCAATAAATCAATTTCTGCAAACGTAAAGTTAATGCATATGACAAGCACTAGTATTTTAAAACTAATTTATTAATCTGAAACACATACGTAATATCGATGTTCAACACGCAAAAAGAAGACATTTGACCTATATATGTATCATGGTTATGCTTAGGGACATTCAGTGCACACTATCCTTGTTATGAAGTGCAGGTGGTCGTACGTTAGATACGTTTGCTCAACACTCATCGTGATGTTGCACAATTCAAGAGAAAGGATTAACAACATCAAACATTGTATTTTCCACTGAAATAGTACGTACTCAAAAACTTGTTCACAAAGTTCTCCTACGCTTTTCCACGTACACCATTCAAACTGTCATGCGTTGTTTCTTCTGGTCTGAAATCTAAACCGTGCAATCTGTTATCTCAAGTTTCAAATTACTGCAACTAAACCAATGCCTTCTTAGAAGTGTATAATATAATTATGATTACTTAATACATTATACGAAAAGGGGCGCATAAAAATTCAAAGCAAGATTAAGTGTGTGGCTTCAGTATTATAATTAGTGATTTTTTGCAAATGTATCGTGTTCTTAAAAAGTGTGAATGTACAAACACAATATTAAATGGCACTTTATCGATTAATTATTCGTCTAGGGCTCAAAAACTTATACTATCACCTTTTTTTAATCTTCCGCTGTAAAGTTACTTTATTTCGTTAAGTAGGAAATCTCATTTCCTCGCCATGGGGATATCTAATAACCTCTGCGCATGATTACATGGGTTTGTCACGGAAATTGTATTAGTCTACAATTAATTGCCGAACATGTGTCACATGCCGTTCAAATTAAAGAGGATGTATGTTTGGTAGTTTGTTGACCAGTTATTGTTTTTTTGCTAAACTGACCGGACCAGTTAACTCACATTTATTTTTGCTTTAATTCAGATCCAGTCTAGTAACTGTTGGCCAAGCAGGATGTTGGCATTAGCAACTGAACAATCAGATGTCGTTTGATGATTCCGATGTCAGCAATTATAAGTGTGAACGAATATTCTATAACGTTTATTTAAAAACAATATTGTTTAATTCAACCGCATAACCCAGCCATATTCTTAATATACGATTGAACAAACGTGATGAGTATTTATAACTTGGAAAGCATTTAATATATATTATTGCGAACGTGTGTGTAAATAAAATCACGGGTTTTCTTCTGTTCATACCACATCGATTAGCCGCGGGACAAAATTGTGTGACATTTTGAAGAAAAGTATTGATTCGTTACCATGGATACAAATTTAACACAATCAGCCGATTGGACATTTGCAAATAACAATCTGAGAATGATTGTTAATGAGACCGAACTGATCTTAAATGACCTCCAGTTGGACATAATAAATGATCATTCCCTTGTGTATAGGCTTCCAGCGATAATTTCTGTGGCATTATGATAGTGGTAGGTTTACCGGGAAACATGGTCGTCTTCTACGTGTATTTCTTCAAATGGCACAGAAGTACTTCGAAGATTTTCATTCTGTTCCTCGCTGTACTTGATATGTTCAACAGCGCGACCATCTTTCCAATGGAAATTTTCGTAATTTTTTTAAAGTTTAATTCCTCGTCCCTGTGTAAGATATATAGATATGGGACTTACGTCATGAATTGCTCGTCTGCGTTGATTTTGGTTGGGATAGCCCTAGACCGATTTCAGCGGATTTGCCGACCATACAAGCAGACATTCACTGAACGGACGTCAAAGTGTATTGCATCGGCGCAATTGTTTCCGCTTTTTGTAAAACTTGGCCATCGCTAGTACTCTATGGGACACGTACAACTCGTATAGCTAATATAACTTCATTTTCGTGTTCTTTGCAAAAAAAATTACGATGTATCGTCATACCCAATGGCATATTTTGCTTTGTTGACATCTACGACAGCGATAGTGTTTGCTGTGCTGATTATACTATATTACGCCATTGGAATTCAAATCTACAAGCACAGGCAATTCAAGAAGAAAAAGTGTTCCCATGTAAAAACAATAATTTATGAAAAGTCAATAAAAGTAAAGTCCGATCATGCGCCATAAAAGATGTGAATTGTGGACATACAGAGGCACACGATTTAATCCTAACGTTCAGCCTGCACAAATGAATAATACGAACCCTGAATTAAATAATGATCCCGGTTATGGAGCAAGGCATCAACTGCTCTATCTGCCAGATACGGATCTTGAAGCCAGTTGCGCGTACTTGGAAATAAAGAAAAGTAATGAACTGAATGCTGTTCAAAACGGTTCAGCAATGAATGAGATACACCAGATGAAGGAAGAAGCTGTTTTGAATGGTGCAGCATTGAGACAAAATTCTGCGGAAGGGCACGTTAAAAAAAATAAAGAGAAAGACACAACGCATCCGGTAATATGTTAGTTAGGGGCTTCCTACACCCTTACCGCCTGTGGTCGTAACAGGTGTTCGAACTGCCATTAATGTTCGGAGTAGGACGCTCGACCATGATGTAGTTCTTTATAACAATTGCAAACGTATTGAGTTTCTGCCGTTTACACACTGGTTATAATGCGACAGAATCAACCCAATGTACTTTTATGCATTTACCAGAAACTTCACAAGTTCTCGTCCGGGCATTATATGTGTTATGAGATCTATATACTTTCCAGCGCAATTAACCCGTGCCTATATATTCATTCTGTAACATTCAGTTTAGAAACCATTGCAAAGAGTTATTTTTAAAGATTGTTTTCCGCCGACAAGGGTACTGGCGGAGAATTCTAGATTAAACGGTCGTCATTAAAAATGTTTTTAAATATTAAATTTATTCTTACTAAACGTCTAATTGGTATTTCATATGTTCTTATCAACCATAGGTTGATTAAAGTATTGTGTTCATTTGCTGAAATATATCATATTTATACGGTATATGGTTATTTACCTTAATATACAGTTAGAACAAACTTGAGTCGCATATCTACAAATTTCTTATATTACAAATCCATGATTAATGTGTATAATAATTTTCAAATGTAATCTATCAATCATCATCACCATTATAAAATCTTTTTTTATCATGAACTTGTATAAAGTAAATAACCTACGAACAGGTCACTACAAAATGAATTTGTTTAAAGTCTCTTGTATCAAGCAATACTTATTCAATGTTAGCTCATTAAAACTCTTATTGAACGAAAAAACTTGTTGTGCCATCTGCACTATATAATGCCATGCAATCATAGGACGTTCAATTCCGTTTTATTAATTGCGAATAACGCGAGCAATCAAATTTTAATACTGTTCAGTGTTGCTTTATGAGAACCATTTATAATGTAATGGATACAAATTGATTATACAAACAATTACCCTATGAAATTCGCATGATTGTGTGGTATCCTATGTTACTTACCGTGGCTTTTAACAAAATTGATGTAGTAACTCCATTCAGGTATGCTGCAATATACCCGTTTTTTTTTCGTTCAGGTAATACTTGTTATTTTCAGAATACAATGCTGAGCCAACAGTTTACATTTTCGACCACTATAATCCCTGAACAACAGTTGCGCTCTCGTCCATTTTATTCATAACATGTGCAAAATTAGAAGGGTAATTGACGAATAAAAAAATTATTGATCATTATATGAAGGACTATAAAAGTATTAACTTGAACTATTAACAATATATTTGTTCTTTCCAAATGGTGTTTATGTGATTGCTTAATGGATATTCTTGCCGTTTTCAACAGTAGTTCAATAGTTTTTTGTCATACCACGGGGGTCAGTTAACAAGGTCATAATTTCCTGGGTTTGCAGGTGTACCAGTACCGGTACAAACTTGTCTCAGGGTAGCAGGATAATAGGGGAACCGCAGTAGACAATATTTTATGACCGATCCACAAACAAGTCATGTATCCGGGCCTTGGATTGAAAACTATGATTAGTTGTACAGCGTTCTTCCAACTGAGCCAACCGGACCGTTGTACAAAGAGTGTTATTGTTGAACGACAAGTCAGCATTATATTTAATACTATAATTATTATAGTTTTAACATAAAATAACGTTTAACATCACAAATTATATAGTTGAATTTTATCGGTAAATAAAATCATCGCCTCAAGTATCACCCAGTCATACTAGTAAGGTAGCAGTAGGGTCGATGGCTCTTGTGGTGGTAAGCTATTTTCAAACTGCTCGTTGAATGAGTTCAAGTCCCTACAAGCTCGAAATAATACATAAACTTTCGAAAAGTGCTTTGAAATAATTCGAAAACGGGCTCGACAACCAATCATACTATGTTTCTCTGTGTTGGTTTGTAGATGTGATACCATGGGAAATTACTACACATATTCACCTGAGCACTAAAGTCAAGTAAGAAAAACGTTTGTGTACAGACACGGTGCATGTTGTTGATATAATGAGCTGAGAATTACGTATGAATATTCATAGTCTTCAATAATTTTCGTATTTATTCAATGGTGTGTCTCTTGGTCGTATCCGATGTCAGTCGTTGAATGGTCTCGCATGTTAACATTTGCCTATTAAACTCAATATACATCCCTTTCGAAACAAGTGTTTTTATCTTAAGCAAC
This sequence comes from Dreissena polymorpha, assembly GCF_020536995.1. Lineage (NCBI taxonomy): Eukaryota > Metazoa > Mollusca > Bivalvia > Myida > Dreissenidae > Dreissena > Dreissena polymorpha. Next base: position 44,672,616 of record NC_068357.1, on the reverse strand, counting down.
AAAACGATGCATTTTCTTTTACTATGTCACACTATGAGTTGTGTGTAGTTTATTTGTTTCGCTTATTTTGATAACTTATTTTAATTTCATAAGCAGATATGTGTGTTTACAATAAACTTCAATACCATAATGGTACGTAGATAAAATTATTTGGTATCCGACAGTTGTTTTTTATATGTTCATTGTGCCTCATGCATACTGCAACGTTTAAGTTTTGGTATGATCCGTTGCCGTTTCGCATATTATGCGCTGTACACACATTCTGATACTGTATTTATTATACAGATACTTATAACCTCGGTAGAAATTGGGTGCAAACAGATATATTATTGTGTAAAGCTGTGCGCACAAACATGTGAGATTAAACGTGTCCTTGTGGACCTGGTCGCAAAACAAGAATTGTCAACAACCCCTGATTAATTCGATTTCAGGGTCAGTTAATACCTCTGATTAAACTATTTAATAATTCCGTAACGTCCTTTCGTAAGATTTACTTCATTAATGTTCTACAACGAGCAAAAATATATTGTTGAGACAATAACATAATTGTTACGCATTTACATTGACGCCGGTTGTTGAATGTCTGATGCGTTATTTGATTTTTTTTATTTATGAACCAGTCAGTCTCGTTTCTAATAGCGAGTAGGATTTGTAGACGGATTTGTAGGATTTGAAGACGGTTAATAAATGTTTTAAATACGGTATTAAGGTTAGGTGACGGTTTTTATGCCATTACAATTGTTTTACTTATCAACATAATTTATACATAGCTTTACTCTAGAATCGATAAAATAATACCACATTAAGTAAATGAAAGCATTTTGTAAATTTTACTAAAGCGTCTATTTAATAGAATTCATTTTTAAACAGTATCATCAGGTAGTATAAATTACAAGTACGAATTTAGGAAATCGTTTATAAATTCATATCACTATTGACTGTCCAAATAAAATAACGTACCCTGTGTGATATAGATTGAAAAAGTAACAGTGGCATCTGCAAAAAACACGAAAAGGTGCTTGAGATAACGACATGAGGTCACATATGTATAATAAACGCTTAACACATCGGAAAAATAGTGTGTACATAACATTTTCTTTTTGTGGACGACAATGCATTATGCGATTTGAAATAATATTTTACCTTTGATGAAGAGGTCTAAAAAATCTTAGGAAAATGACCAAGTTAATATTCAATGTATAAGTGGATTAAACTGGCTGTGAATATGTGTAACAAGTAGGTGATACAACTGACAAAATCCATTAGTAAATTAGTAGATAGTTCTGTATTTACTGAAATGTATCAGTTGTCAACTTGCATTCTTTCCGCTGGCAAGTACCTTTCTTCTGTGTATGTATAAAAGCCAGAACCAAATGGGTTACATAGAATACCTGGTCAGTATTAGGTTAAATGCTTTAATACACAAGTATTGTATCTTGAGGAGGCGTTACCCCACTCGCAAAATAACGTGGTTTATGTTTCATTAGCCTTATTTCATTCAAAACGTATCTGGTTGTATCTTTCACACTGTTCCGTATAACGAATAACACACATCTTTAGCATGCTTGTTATTCGAAGACATATTGTCTCCTGAAAGCATTAAATAAGGCACATCAACGAGAGATATTACATTTTGCAGTTGTCGAATGTTGTAAAAAAAAACTCGATATATTGATTTTACCGAGGCTCAATTATCCTTAAGAAATCAGACATGTTTCAATACTCCTATTCTGTATTTAAACGATGATGCTGTATCTTCAAAGAATATCAATTATATCTTTGGGAATTATTTCAAATGTATAAGGCGCTTATGACGGCATTCAGGTGCAGAACATTATATTGTCGCACGTAATAAAGGACGTATTAAAAAAGAATCGGAACCTTTATCTTAATACTTTAATCGAGCTTTCAGTGTGTTTTGAAAATAATAAGCAAGCTCTAAAACAATTTTTGATACAGTCCCTCGATTTTAATGACAGATCTACCGTACCCGCATTCATGGTTATAAACAATACTTTATAAATCCATTGATTGGCATGAACACTATGTACTGACCATCAGAGGATATAATAGGATACATTTATCAACATATTTCGTGTTGTTTGTTTAAACATTAAAAAGGCAAGTAATTAAATGACGCAATAGGCATTATTATAGCTTGAAATCACTCGTTCACATACTGCTTTTGGGCGTGGTAATATGTATAAACAATTAAACCGATTAAACTAAAAATGTTAAAATAAGGCATTTAAAGGACGAAAAACATCAAAATCGGCAAGATACTTATGTATTAGTTACACGTGTCATTTTTACAGTCATTTTAATCATCTGTGTCAGAAATAATTAGTTTCTAACTAAATACAGTTAGTTTTTGATTCACATATCAGTATACATAACTGTAAAACGTATACATGTTACGTATTATATAACTGAACATGAGACTATCATAATACATTAAGTTCATTGCTATCACTGAAATACTGTTATTACCATGCATGTAATAATCAATAAAAATGAACACCTGTATGGTCGTGTAAAAGAGGTTTCACATATCAAAAAACAATCATTACCCGAGATATTGTACTGTGTACAATTTATACAAACTTGCTGTCCTTGAAATAACAATAATAACAAATTTGCACTCGCTGGATTATACATTGAACAGTTATGCCTATGTGTTAGGCTTACTGCAAAAATTTAAATGATCTTTACACGAATTTGATTTGATGAATAACTGACATTAACGCTTCACAAGGGATGTTAGTGAGCTCGGTAAACGCGCGGAAATGCAATTTATATATAGCTTAAAAGAAAGACCAACGGACATAAACGATCCTGAGTTCAGTATGTTCATTAAAATATGTGTTGTTGAAGCACACAATTAGTCCACCTTTAAAACGTGTGCAAATTGTTGATGGGAGCTTATTCAAATACCAAAATGCATATATTAGTCTGTGTTGAAGTACGATATTGTCGTGTTGATCATATAAATGTCCTTATATTACATATGTCCGCTATGCTAACATACAACATACATTGTATTTCTAATAACGAAGTTCTTAGCCACAAACTGATTCGAAGAAGAACTCATACACCTTTTACTATAAAAGATGCAAGCTGGCAAGAGTTCTTTCTTATGATAAAAAGTGTGAACGTGTAATTTGTGTAAACATATTTTGCGATTTACAGCACATGTTCGCTGCGACTTTTGATTACTAGATTATTATAACGTGCTGAATTATACAACATGCGGAGTCAATGACAATTCGTAACAATCCATAAGGTTAGACTTAAGAATATTGATAAGTGACTTATTGCCAATAAATTAATTCTTGTAAAAGTAAAAGAGTATGTTCAAGGTACAAACATATCAGAAAAAATGTTATCAATTAGAATCGGACACTTTTTATTTCATAATTCGTTTCTGTCTCAATTTATATTGTATAAATCATAGTATGTTTTTTCATTCCTCTGCTGTTAATTTATTTTATTTTAATAATCATCAAGAAAACTCATATTAAATGTATATGTCTTGGAGGTAATCAAATGACCTCCACGTGCGATAAGATAGTTTTGTCTTGGTACAGGTGATTATATAAAATTAATTACTTAGCAGATGTTATCTGTATATCAACGACTGAGGGGATAACAGGCTAGCCAAGTTATTGTTGCTGCTTAATTAATTCGGACCGGTAACTTAATATTTATGTATGTGTAAACTCAGGTCCTGTCAAGTAAATACATGGCGGCAAAGTCAAAGGAAATAGTAATCGAGCGATCAGATGTCAATTCAAAACAACGATGTCAGAAAATATAAGTTTTGGCGAATAAATTAAAACGTTTGTTTGGAAAAAGATGGATTTGCATTTCAAATATAAAGCTAAGCCTTTTCAGCTATTCGATATTACACTCAGACGCAATGAGTAGTTCATGCTTTGAACAAGTTTATTATATATTAGATAGACAATTATCTTCACATGGTGAAACCTCGATTCTTCTTCTCTTTAAACCACATCGATTCTCAAATCAGATGAGAGTCGCAATTGTGTGGCATTTAAAGGTAGCGTTACTTCATCCCCATGTATATGATATAATACAATCAGCTAATTAGACAGTAGCAAATTACCATATGGAAAAAATTAATAATGAGACCGATCTCTTCTATAACGATCTCAAGTAGGAAATAATGAATGATCATTCTCTTCTGTAAACTGAAAATGAGACTGGTTTATATTGCTAAAACTTCTATTTCTATAGATTAACATATTCAATGGCGTTGTACATAATATATATAAATAAAACTAAATACCGGTACATGAAAAAAATATGAATAATAAAATTACAAATAAAAAATAAGAATTAAATAAAACTTTAATTGTCATATCACAATATTTAATAATATAGATACAGATAAATATTAATCTTCTAGTGTATTGTCACAAATGTCACTACTTTGTTAAAGTTCATTGACTTATGAATATAAAGAAGTGAAACTCCAGCTGCTGGAGAAGTATTGCATTCTCATTATATACAATAAGTTGTTTTTTTATTTAAGGCAAGTGACCAATTGCCTAAACAGTACAAAACAGCACAATACAAAATAAAGCAGGGGTCACCGCCTTGGAACGGTAAATGCAAAACGTGTAGGTTTAAACAGGGTTTAGAGCGCTAAACCTCACAGAACAATGGGAATTAGTCTTTAAAACAAGTGCGTTTTTAGATTTCTTTTAAAACAGACAATCGAGGAGAATTGTTTCAGACTAAATGGTAGATTATGCCACACTTTGGGTGTACTATAACTTCTGTCGCTTTATATTTTGCGTTTATTGAATGGCACGGTGTAACACTCGGTGCAGAAATCTGATGATCTAGTGAAACAACGTTGAACTTTTTGTGTTAACAGTTCAATCGAATACGTTGGCGAATTTCAAGTATTGACAATTGAACATGTAAGTGAGATTCTTAAAGTTAATTCTTGCTTTAATCGGCGGCCAATAATAATCGTAGAGTGCCTGCTTAGAACTATCTCTTCTTCTACGATTCAAAGCTAACTTAGCGCAAATGTTCTGAATTCTTTGTAATTTTGCTAAATCAGTCCGATATCCTATACAAAATGACGTTACAATAGTCCAGGTGCGAAATCACTAAGGAGAGAACGTGGGTTTCGGTTGCATCTCGTGTAAGGTATTTGTAAAAACTTTTGATTTTGACAGTTTTGAAGTTCAACATTGCATTTCTACACTTGATCTTTATGTGATCTTTAAAACTCAAAGTGTATCCAAATATGCCCCTACGTATCTGATGGTACTCTGTTTCTCGAGTTTGTCACCACAAATGTCAATCTCCTGGATGGTTAACTTGTTTAACTGTAGGGCATATCCAAATAATATATGTTCAGTCTTTCAATAATTCATTTTGAGTTTGTTACCCTTCATCCATTCGTTACACTCCGAAGCGAACTCCTCTAGTTCGTGAATGGTTTGAGCCTCGAGTTCCGGCTTGGGTTGAAAACGTTTGCTTGCGATGTGATTGTCGGCAAAGCCGTACACAGAAATGGAAGGGGGGGGGCAATGTCAAAAATGGTCCCAGCGTACGTGAGATAGAGCCAACAGCTAAACAGCTTCACTGAGGGACACTTCATGATTGTTCATGCGCTAAAGACACCTTCTCGTTTACACTTACACGGCAGCTCCGTGGCCGAAAGTAAGAGTAAAACCAATCTTATGCAACTCCGCCGATCCCGTATTGACAATTAAGAACGTCCAAAAGGATGTCGTGGTGCACTGTGTCAAAAGCTGCACTAAGGTCTAATGCTATCAATTCAGTCACGTCCTGATGTTTCGTAGCATCCAACTAATCATTAACAAGTCTAGGGAGAGCCGATTCACACGAATAATTTATATGTACACCGATTGTCTTTTTGGCACAAGGTCGTGTTCATGTACATGTTCATTCAATATGTACAAAGCTGTTTTTTTATTAATATGGACAAGAACAGTAAGTTACTCACTGGCCTGTAGTTGGAAAATATTAAATATAGGCCGGCTTTTTTTTCAACAAAGGTCTTACAATTCTTGTTTCCACTGCTTTGCGAAAACTCCCTGTGTCAATAAAAAATGATTAACTAGTCTATTAATACTAGGGAGAAGCTCTTCCAAAAAATGATTTTAACAATTTTGTCGGTAAAACATTAATTTCACAGGACTTTGTTTGCATTTTCTGCATGAGTTTTCGAACTTCATCTTCAGATAGTTCTCTAAATGTTTCTAACTCGGGCATATTTCTAACTTTGTTTTTTACTTTTCGAAATCTTTCAACTTGTCTCGTATGTTCACCAAAAAATTATCGGCGAACTCATTGGCTATATCGTTTTTATTTTCAAAATCATATATCATTTGCTTATTCTGAATGATTAATGTCTTTAAAGTTTCGATAAGTAATTGACGGTTTGCATTTACATGTCTAAGCATGCATCTAACTACTTACTAGTATATTCAAGTTTTTGTTATTTGAGACTTTTATTAAGTTGAAATTGCGTGCTTAGTTGTCTTTATTTATATGATATGGCTTAACGATGTTAAACTCATTGCTACACATGGCAGATTAGACACAAAATTATTGAGGAAGAAACAATGAATAGCAAAACCAATATGAGCACAAGTGAGCTGAAGCAGCAACGTCCGTATTAGCGGCATATGTTTGTGTTCGACAACATGAAACAAGCTACTTTAATCATCGTGAACAGCAAAAGCGCCAGCTACATTATCCCCAGTGTCAATTTATAAACAAATGAACCAGGCTTAGCGGGGCTATCACAATTACTAGCAGAAAGAACAGTGTCATCACCATACACCAAAAAGAAGTAAGAATAGTCACCACAAGACGCAATCTGACCCGCACCAGTATACGTGAGTATAATTTTTCTTTTCTATATATTTCATAACAAAACAGTGTTTGTCTGTGTCCTTTAATACTTTATTTGAATCTACTGTTGATACTTCGACAAATATATTGCAGTGCATGGTAACTGGTGTTGTTCCAGTTTCGCGATCGACATTATTATGCTATGCGACTCAAACCGCCACGTCCAGTTCTCAATTAGTTTACACATATATAAATATTACATTATTACGGATAAACAATAAACCTATTTATTTAAATATTTATTTGTTTAACTCATGATTTTAAACAAAAAAAGAAGATAATGTTGTTAATCTTATGATAAAACAGTCACGTTGTTTTGATGGCGTGATATCAGTTGATTTTTCATTTCAACAAGTAATTTAATTAAATTTGTCATAAAAACAAAAATTAACCTATGATAACGCTTCAAAACCTTTATTATCATTTGAAATACATCTGTAATGTTCCAATCGCCAACAGATATTTAGTAGGACAAAGCTGTTATTGACATATGTTTGCGTAACCTCATAAAATCATATTTGCGATCGGCTCAAGAAGAATTAATAATTGATGACAACCCTTATCATTTCACTCTGGCTCGAATGAAAAAATGTGGCTTAATTATTTTTCTATGTCGTTTGGGGAACTAGATTTTCCAATTACGCAAAATTGTCTCCTTTCCTTCAAGAACATGGGAATCGTTTTCTCGTTTTAAAAATAAATATAAATGTTTTATTCAAAATTCGGAATTGTATTTGAATTCACACTGTTAACACGTCGAAAAGCCAGTGAACAAATTGCAGACTGATTTCGAAGTGATAAAGCATCGTGCATTTGACGGATTAATACGCTTTCAATAATGATATTTTATTGTTTAATGAATACCCTTTTAATTATTTGCTCATTTTATACAAATGATAATCCTTTACTAACGTTAAACTCTTTAAAATAGACATCTGCTTCTGAATTCAATACATTTAAGTGGAAAATCAGATTGTGTTGAAAGAAAAAACCTGAATATAATGATGTATTTGCACTACGATAAGTTGAGTGTTTAATGTTGTGTAAATAGATGCCAACGTAAACTAAACGTTGAACGGAATTATGAGTAGAAACACAGTTTGTTTAATATACGGATATGCAAAAAAATAACCACCTCAACTCATCAACAGTTTTGAACATAAATTACGATGCTAATCTTTTAAAAGCAAAGACGCAATGATGCGTTTGAAATTAATCTTAGTTATCACATCTGAAAACATTATATCGTCAAAACGCAATCTCACTAAAATCTCCGAGATATGATGAAATATATTTGTGTTAGATACGTATACTTTTCCGAACGTTTCTTTCTCATTCATGAAAGATAGCATTTCCTGTCAAGGAAATGGTCTGGCAATTAAGATGCACGGACATAGATTAACACATTTTTAAATTTCGTTGTTGAGTAAATAGGATAAGCATACACTTTGATTTATCTAACAATACAGTAATAATAATGTTAACATACAATGTATGTAGATATACTTCATTTTTCTTGTAGGACATACGTTGTAAATTCATCTTTTTAAACATAATTCAAATGAACTTAAACAACGAAGTTACTTGCATATGTACATATATTAAACATTGCAAAATAGTAAAAATGAAAGTCTATAAATAGTATCAATAGTGAAGCATGTGTAACCTTAAGTTAGTTTAAAACGACGTATTTGCAAAACTAAACATTAACAGATTTGACTGAGACTTGACAACGTCAGTGGCTTGATTCGTAATGGTCGGCCTCATGAACAGCTATTTTACTGGACAAGGGGGGTGGGGGGGGGGGGTTCACGTGTTCACGTTAGCAAGCTACAAGCTGCATTTGAATGCTTACAGACGCAACGTTTGATCCCTATGTCATGATGCTGCTGATTCAGGTATTAAGACGGACTAAATGTAAAAGCGTGTTTAAACTGCGGCCATGCATATTGATGTACTCAATGTAACAGCATTCAGTACAATGTTATAAAAAATGGTTGACGAACTAAACGAATTTTATATAAAATTAATTGTGCACTATAAATTATCAATAGCAAGTATATAATGGCAAACTTTAATTATCGTTGATATAAATCCGAAAATAGAATTAACTTCTCATGAATTTAAGACGTTTTATATTAACACTTTTTTTCAAGTTTCTATTTCTCCGAATCACAATTTAATGTATACTGTTTGATCGATGTTAAGGTAGAAGCAATAAGCCGACATTTGGTGAAATAGGCGTGAAATTATAGTTTCGTATATTCAGAGTAAACACACAGGGGAAAATAGCTGAAATAAAAAATGAGAATGCACAAGCGTCTTATTGTTTTGACGTGTGAAGAGATGTTTCGAAAATTGGAAACTATAAGACCAGTTATTTACCTGTTCATTTACAAAATATCGCTCTCTGGGTAATACATGGACCAGTTATTCCTATCGATAAGGTGTTTTTCAAATGGTGTGTGTCTCTACATCGATTACACATAAGAACGAGCATATATTCAAGCTACACAGGTATCTAAGATGACGGCTATATATACACGGTCGTTAACATTACTAGAGTAATACATTTATGAAAATGTTGTACTAGTATCTGCACCGACATTGCTAAAAACTCTGAGGACAAAGCAACAGACAAAATGCAACGCTAATTTCGATATAACCGCTAACAACTGTGTTATACGTAAAACACATAAATGAACCGCGTTTAAAACGTGGCCTTATTCATCATGGATGCTAAGGCAAGAGAAACCATACATATATTTGTCTGTTTTAAATGTCTAAAGACATGCGCGGCTGTCCTAGTGATTGTCTTGTATCCTGCGAGATGTATGGCATTAAAGTTGCATTTACATAAATACATGTAGTACCTCGATTAAGTCATACCGCAAACAAGCGGTTTTCCTGGTTCAGAAAAAAGTATGTGCGTAGTTTATATTGTTCGCAAAAAACTAGTCCACGGAAAAGCTTAGTCATGAATTCAGTTAATTTGATGCTCGTGCTCCTTTGGTATTTGTCTGTTTTATTAATGAAAATAAATATTCTGAGCTAGATTCCAATTGATACAAAATGACAGCATAACTCCTATAAATTCATTTTAAATTATGATAAATTTACTTTTGAATTTGTAGAAAAACGAGTATTTTATTTTTTTATGATTGGCGTCGTAATAATTATATAAGCATCGGATAATAGCCGAAAGTACTGAGCCTGTACTAATTAAAGTATTACACCAACAATTATATATGCCGCGGATTTGGTAAAAATATAAAATGTTTTTACTTTAAGATCAAGCACAATGTATTACAACAATGCCGATGCCAATTTGACCACTGTAACCACCAATTATAATAACAAGATCGTCAGATGCATTGAACACGTTTGTAAAATGAATAGGTTTATCGACGATTGAAACATGTATTGACCACGCTATTAAAACTTGAAATTTAAGGCGAACGCGGTGTAATTTTTTATTTCAAGATGTTGTTTATGTGTGTGTTTGTTGCATTCGGTTTCCGTTTTCAACAGTATTTTAACAGAATTTTCGAAATATAACGGGACATAACTTTTCTTAGTATGTTCTTGTACAGAACAACTATCTAACATCGACCAAACTCGAATCCGAGTAAAAGGGAGGATGAAATAATGGCCTTAGAAAAGATGACGAGGGCGATCCTGACTCAAGTTATGTGCTCGGGCCGGGAATATAATACTCGGATATTTAGTATAGCGGTCTTCCAAATGAGCTAGCCATGCCGGTATATAAAGCGTGTTCTTGAACATCGACAAATAAACAACTATTTCATTACTATACGTATATGATAGTCTTAAATTTCAAATACATTTTACAATTAATATTTTCTATAAGAATTATACACGAAATGCTATTGTTTTATGAATCTTCATATGTATCAATTTATTTGGCTATTACTCAGTGCTGTTTTTTCCCTGCCAGTTTTTATCGTTCTGTATGCTATCGTTCGCCCGTAACATCAATATCCGCCCTTTTTTAAACGACATTGATTATGTTATCGCAGTCGCCGATAATTTGCAACTATGTATTATACATTTGGGACTTATTAAAACAACGTTAAGTCGCAGAAGTATATTGTGTGTTTTTTTCTCTCCAGTTACCAACACATGCTATTTATTTTACTGCGTTTCTATTATGAGCGTTTTTCTCATAAAAGCTTTTAATTTCATACCGAATTTATGAATATAAAATATGCTGAAATACCGTTTTGTTCCGGGGAAAAAGTTTTTGTTTTTCGAAAGTGATTTTTTTATATTTTCATTGGGTTTTTTGGCATGTCCAGCATTTTGTTTGCAATGTTAAGTTCTGGTAAACACCTTAACACGTTGAAGAAATTTATAAATACTTTAAAAGGCCTTAACGGTGAATACAGCAGTTTTATTTAATAACACCATGTTTATAGCGTGATGGCACGTTATTTGAATAACAGTCATTGTACATGAACACATGGGGCAATGAAGCAATTATCGATCAACGATCAAGCAGAATTGTATATTGTGAAAACGGTAAGCCAAACGGACATAAAGCAATTCTGATTTTACTTCTTAAACGTGTTTTGCATAGATGCTTCTACAAGTACCAACATCCGTTAGGAAGTATTTTCTTACGTATTATACAAATGGCCGTGTGTAAGATTTGTTAGATATGTTAGATATGTTAGATATGTTCGCTCAAACAACATGCTTATTGATCACTCGTGGAGGGAACACAATGCGATCTATATCATACATTAAATGCCAAACTCACATTATCATAACAATGAACGCAAAATGACATATTACGCAATAAATCTAAACCAGATATGCAATTGGTATCGCTGTATCGATGTTCATGTATTAATAAGTAGATATTTTAATACAGATTGATAATGTGTATGCATAGGTAATTATATATTATCATTATTATGAAGAATAAATCGCTGTACTTTTTTTAATATTATCGCTCAGAAATACGTAGGTTGTCGTTTAGTTCAAGACCTAGCTTAAAACATAATTAATTGCATTTCTAGTTACGAAGTCCTTAGAAACAAATTTGTTCAACGAAGTTTCTAAATGCAAACAAATCAACTTCTGCAAATGTAATAGTGATGGTACGCGTTACAGATAGAGCGGGCAATAAATCCTTTGTCGAGGGTTTAATTAAATGTGTAATCCTCGAATTATGTTTGTGTTATTACTTCGCGGATATATTCTTCCATAACAAAAATCATTAAATCTCATTTATTCACCGTGGGGGTATCTAATGACCTCAGCTAATGATTGAATAGTTTTTCCTCCTTAATAGCAGAAAGCTAGAATAAATTTTCCAGCATATGTAAGCTTAATACCAATGGCTCAGGAGATTAGAAGATACCGGTTATTGTGTTTGCTGAACTGACCCGGACCGGTAAACTAATATTTATTATTGCATTTATTCAGATCCAGTCCAGTTGGTGTTGGTTCAACAATGTTTAAAGCATAAGCATTCGAGCGATCAGATGTCGATTAGACCCAACGATGTCAGCAAATAGAACTTTGAACGAATATACTTTAACCTGTGTATATAACAAATACTTTGCACATTTTAACCCATCCATTTCATTTATTCGCTATTGCACATAAAGTGAATCAGCATTTCATACTCAGAACACTTTAAATATATATACTATTACTTTTTACTTACTTACTTACACTTATACTTTAGACGAGAAATGTGTTCGCAAAATTAAGCACTGATTATTCTTGTGTTTATACCACACCGTTTTGCTGATACAATAGGGATTAAATTATGCGACATTTCGAAGAAGCATTGATTCATGACCATGGATATAAATATAACACTATCAGCTGATTGGACATATTTAAATTACATTATGAGCATGATTGCGAACGAGACCGAATTCTTCAATAACGATCACACGTTGGACATAATAATGATCTTTCACTAGGCTTCCTGCAACCATTTTCTGTCACATAATGATGGTGGTAGGTAAACCGGGTAAAATGGTCGTGTTCCACGTGTATTTCTACAAATTGCGCAGTAGTACCTCGAAGATTTTCATTATGTTCCTCGCCGTACTTGGTATGTTCAACAGCGCGAGAATCTTGCCAATGGACATATTCGTTATAAAGAACTATATGAAGTTGAACTCCCCGTTCCTGTTTAATATATATCTCAATTCCACACAAACAACGAATCATTACATCCGTATAATATTACGCACGAACTTGTAAACGTTTACCCGTTTAAATATATTTTTTTCAAAACTATCAGATCGAAAATATATGCTAATATTGTTAATATAATCCGATCTACAAGTGTAAGGGAACTGAGCAATGTTATTTTATGCTTTCTGGTGGTTTATCGAAAAATATCAGTGAATAAAAACCGATAATTCACCGTTTAAAACCGTACAATTAACAGTGAAAATAATTGATAATTTTAATTGTTTTACCGGAAATATATTTTGGGAAAAAAAATAATCATTTGTAAGCATAAAATAAACATAACATTTGTTGGATTCGGTGAAATATCGATTTTAAACAAGGCACAGATAATGTAAACGCGAATATTTCGTTAAAGCAGCTATATTCAATAAAATAAGATTTGAGAAACGTGCCATTGTAAATAAAGACAGAGAGAGAGAGACACACATACTTTCAGATTTATTCTAAATTTAATACTTCTTTTCTACAAAAAGAAGCATTATTAAACGCGTACTTGTAAACAGCTTTCAATGTTTTTCCTCAAAACTATCAAGATCGATACAATATGCTTATATTGTTTATAAAATATAAGATTTACAAGTTTAGAGCAACTGATCAATGTTTAATGATTTAATTCAATTTAATAAAACGCAAAGAAATCACACTGTGTCAAGGAAATATTAGCTCACTTTAATATTAGCAACAAATGTGTTTGTGTAACGTGTATTATTTGTTACACAACACAAATTTAATCATTGATTTGCAAATTAACAGACTATTGATTAATTTGTGAACATTTGGTAACTTAATAACGCCTATATGTTTTAAACGCAAAACATCATAAATATGTCGTTAAAGAAGATAAAGTTAAGATCTGGCAAACGTGCCATTTTATAAAAAGTGAAGTCAGTCGCAATTGCCGCAGAAACATGATTTTATTTTACTTGATCTCATACCATAAAGACTCTTACATAGTGTATAAAGTAAATTTTATCATTTCGTATTAGTGTATTCAAAGTACTCGAGTTATTAAATCATTATATAGATTTTAATATTAGACTACATTTTTAATGAAACGACGGTAATGATAGTAAGAAATATCTTTTTAAAAAATGATGTTCTTCATATATCCTGATCTCGATATCCAGTACATGTACGCGTATATTTAAACTGCATGTGTACGTAGATTTAACTGATACTGCTTTGGATCTAATCACACGTTTATGCGTTTGTTTTCAGCGCGTTTTCTAAATGAAAAATCAAACCACAATGACGTGTAACACGTCCCGTTAATTTTAATGTACTCAACAATTTAGCAATGATTGACATCATTCATGACATCTCGCCTGGACACTTAATCACGTGGCTAATGCCTAAGTCACAGATAGACAACGATCACCGTCCGATCAGCGGCCGACGTATTTTTCCGCTATTCGGGCTGGCGACCGGCCGGTGATCGCACGGAAACCGGCCCAATATGTAGCATCGGGCGGCGTCCGGATTAATTTTAAGTCTCACTTAAAATTTTACCCGACGTCGGGCCCGGGAAGGCGCCAGCACGATGAGCGAAAAAAAAAGTCGGCCGCTGATCGGACGGTGATCGGTGTTCATTTGTGACTGAGGTTTTAAACTTTGTCAATCATCGGACGGCGGACGGCTCCGACGTGCCAGTCTTCCCGATGCCTGTAGATCGGACACATCGGCCGGCGACCGGATTATTTGTAAGTGAGGCATAAGCGGTTAGAAAATATCAAAGTGTCTTCTTGGCCTACAGATAACGCGATATTGCGGGTGATTTTTATGGACTTTTTAATCCCCTATAACACTGGTTAAAGGGGATTGTGTCATTAAGGTATAATGGAAATGCAGAAATTATAAGTTAAAAAATATTAGCTATCTATAACGGGTATTTCGGTACGCTAAACACGCTCTCAAACGCGTGCGCATTTACCGAAATATAGCATGTAACTACGTGTAAATCAGTGTCCGACAAATCCATTGCCCGGAGCCCGGGGGCTACCGAAATTTTTCATCGGAATACTGAAATTTTCCAGCTGACGCCCGCCGAGCTACTATAAATCTATAAAAGCGGTAGCCCGTTTTATTGACAGACATACGTAGAATCAACACGCTGGCCATGTGTTTCTACACTGTGTATTGCTTATAATCCGATAACACAGTGCAATCAATTATCTAATCAGTCACCGATCACTTGCGGTAATGTCGTAGACAGTAACAGTGTATTTTAATCATCCAATCAGAATCAACATTTGTCGTCTGCTAATAATATAATTAGAGCCGTTTGGATAGTTGGCGCACATGATGCAACATCATTTCGCAGTTTGGAATTCTTTGTTAACCGCAACAATGAGTACTAGCGACAACGTTTTTGATGTCGTTAAATATCCAAGGACGCCGAACATTAAATAAATCAAAATAATAGCGGAATCTTCAAAACGGTAACTAACCGAAAATGAGTATTAATAACAACGGTGTGAACGCGGTTAACACCTGCTAATTAGTTTGAATTGTCAATTAATAATTGGATTAATCGACTGTTAATCAATAGTCCCATATATGCCAAATTTATATTTTTTAAACCAAATTATGGGTGGGTAATATAGACGATAAGAGTCATAAACACAAACGTTTGAAATTTTCTAAAGTGTCGAATGAATTTCGGCATATGGTTCTATTTAAAGTTAAGATGAACTAAGCTCCCAATCAGGACCGTTCAATTGCAACATGCGTAAATCACCTGCCACGGTTTGCACGCGTTGTGTACAGCTATTTTAGGTTACACATTCTACATTTAATAAATGAATTTCTTTGTCCAGATAAAAAGCGCGCAAAAAATGGCATGGGTGTATTTATTTGTAAATAAAAATTTCGTAGCGGGTACAACATTGAGATAATTTAATTTCCATTAAAAGTTGCGTTGTGAATTTCGACTTAAGTACCGGGGTATCTCGCGAATTATTTGGCATTGACATTTCCTCTTAATAACATATAATGTAAACACGCTGTATCGTTACCGTTACACTGTATCAGTTCCTTCATTATTGAAACAATTATTGTATTGTATACTGACTGCACACAAGTGTCGTAACATACGGATGCAATACGTAAATTCGGACAGTACTTAAAGTCGGACACAAGTAAATAAATGATTTAATACTCTTAATTTCTTGAAACTCGATATTTGTTGTTAAAAAGGGCAATGGCATTGATTAACACCATACGAGTCAATCGTATTGATCATCTAAACGCTTTATTTACGTTTCCAACTTAACGTGATGTCCGAATTTAAGTACACATACATGTGCACATACATGTAATATCTACATGTAGTAAATGATATTCTTTGGTATATTTACATTAAAGTACACGGTACCTGTACTGTAACATTAATTAACGATATTGACTGTGTACATCAGAATACTTGCTGTATTATGTATATGTATGTATACATATTATGTATATGTATATGAAGAAATAAAATAAAGATGAAAACCTGCCTCTTATCATTTTGTAGGAAAATTATATGGGCTACCAAATATTTTTATTGGTAGTCCAAGGGGCTACCTGAAAATAAGAAATTTGTCGGACACTGCTGTAAATTTACACGTCTTCACTGGTATATACACATGTTATGTACTAAAATATTAACGACACATTTTTCCCCCACATATTTTGTACACGAAAAAGCGCTGTATACCTGGCATTTCGGTTAGATTTTACACTCTCTCGACGCCGAGTGGGTACCGCAATCCCCATGTTCTAACGTATAAAAGTGGATTTCGTTAAGTTACGCAAAGTGGGTACCATAACATATTGTTGTTCATATACACGTGAAATAATCCACACTTAATAATGCTTATATGTCATTAAAAGTTCTGAAATAAATTAATGTTGTTGAAGGGGGATTTCGGTAATTCTAAACATTGAAGCTTACACTCGCACTTGTCAAGACCACATGTCCGCGTTGGAAATGGTATACATTCAATTCCCCTAACTTATCTTTTGATTTACAAGTGTGGATTAACAGCGCTAATAGATGTCACCACATGTCTGCACATGTTAAGATAATAAATCACTCGTCAAATTCTAATAACAGGTATAATGGAAATGAAGACCTAAGTCATGCTGAGTTTTTATTACTCTAAAAATAATTCAGATTAACTTTGCTTCTATTAATAACCTTATAAATGATAAAAATATAATAAAACAATTAACACGAACTATTATGTGATGATCATATTGATAACATTTAATATAATTCGATCATTTACGCTAATTATTACCCGCAAAAAATTAACAATACAATCTATTCCAATGCCGATGTTGGTGTTGTGTGATAAAGTTCTTTATTCATTTATCGTGTTTAAAATCCATTTTAGAAATTCAAGCTTATTTTTTTAAATAAAAACAAGACTTACATGACTTTTTGCAAATATTGTCCATATCAGTAACCAGCGCTTTTGCCAACCAGTGACTGAAAAATATCGATTGTAAACAAAAACAATAACAATCATCTTGTCTTAAAATCACATCCTCAGTGAAGCACAATTGTGTCGGGATATGTTTGTGTGTGAAGTTTATATACAAAAACATACAGTGCAATCACTCCTGTCAGAAATTTAATAAACGAAAACAACTCACAGACAGCTTACTGAGTCAGTAATTCAGTCATGAAGATGTTTAGTTTAAAAAGTAAACTTTTCAATTTATATATTGATCCGTAATAACCAATCAATTAATAATCAATTATTTTAAATGATTCAAATAGACACAGAAGTAAACAGTAATAGTAACACTTATAACTTACGCGTTTTAATTAAACGACGATCGTCCCACAATGCGTGAAAAGTGTATGCCGTTTTAAAACAATATTTGTGTGGTTAGAATTATCACTGACTAACATTTTAATGAATTATCATGTCATTATAATGTTCTTACATAGTACATAAACGAACATTACGGCTCTCATAGAATAAAAAACAACTAAACAAAAAACACGACACTTCTGCTTTTTCTCTCAATCTGCACGCTCACTGTAAAGGTATTCTTAAAATATTTTATTTGAAAAATACTGTTTCTATCGATAATTAATAACGACACATTTCTTCGTTATCAAACACGAGAATTAAGTCGGACAATGAAATTGTGATCGTGTTTCACGTCAATCCCTTCATCTAATATTGAATTATGTTTATCCCACAAATAGTATCCTACAGATATTTTTTCAGTAGTTGTGTTAGGATTTGCAATAAGAGATGATATTTCTTAAATAAGATATACGTTAGTTTGATACACAATACAAGTAAAAAATAATTATAACCTTCAAACGGAAAAAGGATAACACACGGATAAGCAGGGATCTATAAATAAATATTGTATGACACACCTACTTCTGTTAGGCTCCGCCCATTCAGCGCTTTTCAGCGGTATGGACAAATGCGCATGCGTAGCGATTAATCGCGTAAAATCGCTTAACAAAAGTGGTTGCGCAATTCAACGGATGAAAACGCTTAAATACCGATGAAATCTGTTTAAAACGCTTAATAACAGCTGAAAATCTATTAGGCGGTTAAATCAGTTAAAAACGCTTATTTTTTAGTGTTTGTTAAGCGATTCATCGCGGAACATAATCGCTAACTCTACTTTACTAATGTCATAAATTGCGCGAAGTTGGTTTGATTGGAATATCCCTATGCCGATTTCTTCGAATTTCCCGCCATACAAGCAGGCGTTCGGTGAAGACCTGTTAAGACGTGACTTCCTCTCCAATTGATCATCTTTTCGTTTACATCTACAATAGCATTTGTATGCATCAGCTTCACATTATGCAATAAACGGATCAGCAATGTCGAAGTGTTAAATATACAGGTCGTTAATCATTTGAAAGTTTATGCATTACCGAAACACAGACTTCTTTTTTGTTTTGAGGGCAAGTTTCAAAGATTAGTTAAACGATAAAACGCATCCGTTATATGTTAGTAAGAGGCTTATCCACCCTTATCGCCTCTGGTCGAAACAGGTGTTCGGAATGCGTCACTGTTCGGATTGGATGCTCGACCATGATGTTGTGCTTTATAACAAGTGCGTACGTATTTAGTTGTCATTGTATATACTATGATAATTCGTCAGATCAACCCGAGGTATTCACGAATTTACCAGAAACATCGTCGCCTTCATACACGGCATATTTGACCTTAGCTAGATCGTATAAAATGTCCAGCGCAATTAACACGTTCATATATTCATTATGTAACATTCAGTTTAGAAACGATTGCACAGAGCTATTTCAAATATTTTTTTCCGTTGACAGTTAATTCAGGGGCATTCGGATTTGGTTACAAATAGACACGGAGGGATGAGCATTGTGCTTGACCGGTTCAGATGTGCAGCAAGCACATAATTGTATACTAATAAGCATACATATGTTAATATACAAGAGTGTCAATATATGACCGATGCATGGAATCGAGCTATAAAGTTTAAATGGAGATTTTCAATCATAATTATTTTTATATATGTCGTTTGAAATACAAGTTAAAAAAGGACGAGATGATCACATATATTGGACGTGTGCTGTGCGTGACTGTCCTTACAGGCAACTACGAGAGCAAGAATCCTTCTCAGAAACAACGGACACCATAAGCACGTAGAAAATCAAATTAAAGAAGCCTCCGACAGGGTTATGCAGAAGGTACGGAAACGATGTAATGAAGAAACTACACCAGTTCTAACAATTTACAAGGAAGAGATCACTGCGCTAAGAACCAGTGATTGGTAGCAGTAGAGAGCTTTACCAACTATATCACCGAACAGTGGGTCGAAGGTGATAAGGAAGTGTGAAACTATTTCATCACAAACAACCTAAAACAACGATCAATCTAGAGGGATTGTATCATAACGCACATTTTCAGCATTATTGAATTTATATAATAATCGAAAGTTGTACCAACTTTCATACAATCTTAAATAGGGAGTCAACTAGATCAACATTTCAGTAGCCTCTGGTTATCAAACCTCAATAAGTACCGGGCACGAATATTTCTAACCGTATGTGGCAATCGTCGGTCAATACCGTATGTATTCATTGTGCCCGTTGCATACGTCACATTTATGTTGCAGGCACGTGACTTTTCAAACGGCCAACCAAAATTACACACGTTAAATCAACTTAACGTTGCAGACACGTGAATTTACAAACGGACAATCAGACTTGCACACGTTAAATCAACTTCTGTTTTTTGTTAGTAAATAGTCAGTCTTACCTGCGCAGAAGAACAACGAAGGCGACAACAATTTGAATCTAACTGTAGTTAGAATTTAGCCCTAGGCATGCGACTTACCTGGATTTTCCTATATAGTTTTTTATCATTAAAATCAAAATCTGGAACAATCTGGAATAAACCTGGCACAAGTAGTGCACTTTGATTGAGGATCAATTCAGATGTAACACGGCACTGTCTCTCAGTTGCGAGCTTTCGATAACTTCCAACATAATATTCATATCGTTCCTATAAATAGTAACAAAATGATGTCGCGAGCGGCCGGTTGTTCGTTTTAAGCTGACCAATATAATTGTTATCGGACCGCTCAACCGGGCAGATTTTTCAAATCTGAAAATAATCGGATCGCGCGGTTTCAACTGAACAAAATGGCGTCTACATTCAGAATCAGCCAACGGTTATCAATAAAAGTGACTGCAAATCAACGAAATAACCGAACACATTATTACGACACGTTTTACACAATTTGGATAATACAAATTTCGATTTAAACTTATACCCTTCTGTACATTAGATATATACGCCCATTTGAGCTTTAAAAGCACATCAAACAGCAACATTTATAGTAAAAGTCACACGTTCCTCGACAACTTAAATCCGATGCTTGTAATAATAAAATAACAACGATGTGCTGGTCCGTTTTTTCCATCCCTTATTCTATATTGATTTAAAATCACACTTGTTTAAACGATTGTACCGAATGCAAACCACTTTAACAAAAACCACGATTTACGAAATCGAATGACTAGGAGCGATTATTTTTAATCCTAATTATGAATGACAAACACGCAATCACACAATTCGAAATACGTTTTGGATACGTTTGAAATAATACGTTCTAAAAATATTAAACTGTAAAATAAAACAAATGACGAAATGGCGTCCGCATTCAGAATTAGCCAACGAAAGAATCGAAAATAACAAATACGACACCTAGCACACAATTCGGATAATACAAATGTCGATTAAAACTGAACTCTTCTGTACATTAGATTGATTCCCCTTCATGCTCTCTTTGAACTTCAGCAGGATTCATCAAACATTAAAAGACACACTGTCCTCGATGACAACTTTAACCCGATGCGTATTATAATAAAAGAACAACGATGTGCTATTATGTTCTCTGTTGTTCCATCATGTTATCTTTATTAATTTGAAATCACAGTTATGTAAACGATTGTGTCAAATTCTAACAGCTGTCGCCAAAAAACGATTTTCGAAATTCAACGACTAGTCTGAGCGATTACGATGATTGTATTTCTATCAAAGCTTCCAATTATGCTCAACAAACACACAATCCGAAATACGTTTTGGATTCGTTCGATTCTTACAAAATATTAAACTGTTAAATAAAAGATTCCAGGCCCGTTTTGTTATTCCTAAAATCCAGAAATTCTAACTAAAATGGTGCGTTTCGTCACAGAAAATAAATTTCATGAGATGCGTCATTAATTGCATAATCAATTTAATGAAAATAAAAGTACGAACAGCTGGTTAGGTTATAAATTTTTAAAAAGTAACACAAAAGTATTATTTGTTATAAAAACGATCGAACAAGGCAGAGCTGGGTCGGACGTCTATAATTGACCCTAGCCGCATTATGGCCCTCGGGCCGGTATGTCGGCAGCGAGCCGATAATAGACGTCCGGATAAACTTCCATGTGCTATTGTCTAAGTAATACGATATCAAATAACAACTGTTGGAAATAGTGAGAGATTTAATCATACACTGCAAACGAACCAGAAATATACAAGGACGTTTGTATGTGAACAAATCTCATAAAAAAACTTGAAGATAACCAATAAAAGAATCATATTTTTGAAAGAGAATTTTCTAAAATCAAATCACGCTCTCTGTAACAATAAAGATAAAACAGTAATGGAAAAGCAACACATAGTAATGAAAAATGAAATAACTACTATTTAATTACTAATGTTAAGTAAATCAATCGCTGATTACATCAGATTTGTTTACTGAACACTTATCTCTTCTTAAAAACGGATCTTTATACCCCACCGAATCACTAAAACCACTTCACTGCCCTTGCATTTATTATGTAAGCATTTTATGTGTTATACAATTCATATGTTTGTATGGTCTTTTGACACTAATTTAATGAATAGTATCATGGCGTACAATTGAAAAAATCTTTAGGAAGATTCATTCAAGGCGATCAATTCAAACCAGATTTTTTTAATCGTAACCTCTTTCAAGTATAAACATTATGTAGTGTTTCAGATGAATAAT
Source organism: Dreissena polymorpha (assembly GCF_020536995.1). Lineage (NCBI taxonomy): Eukaryota > Metazoa > Mollusca > Bivalvia > Myida > Dreissenidae > Dreissena > Dreissena polymorpha. The sequence continues at coordinate 44,649,921 of NC_068357.1, read as the reverse complement.
GGGGACTAAATTAAACACAAAATTTATAAAACTAAATATTTATTTTGAAATGTGTTTTATTTGAATGTGTTTGATGCTCAATATGTAATACCAACACGCCCGAGTATCGTGTGAGAAATAGTATTAAAAACTAAGTTGAAATTGCTTGTTTATAATGTGATATTTTATTTTACATAAAATCTTATATAATATGACTTCTTTCATTAAATTCATTCCTTTACAACATAGATTAAACAAGAACGTTTTCACGATGACATAATGATAGACAAAGGAAATACAAGCAAGTATTGTGCTGTTGAAAGAACAATCGTCAGCAGCAACATACGTAGGGCTGACATATCTTTGTTCTAAAGAACATAAGAAAAGATATTGGCAGCATCAGAAACAGCAGCAGTTAAATACATATTGTTATCAGTTGTTGCTGCCTGTAGTAAAATTATATCACCAAAAGAAGCAGGTCTAGTCAATAGCATACAACAGAACGAAGACAGAACAGTCCCGGCATGACCCAACCTGATTAGTACTAATACTAAGACAAAAGGTGTTCATTTAGTAAACGAACTATACCGCTATTCAAATCTGGACAGGATTCAGTCTGTACACATATGAATATTTAAAATGTATGACTACTTGAAAAATATTAGGCTTTTCATATATTAAAGACAGCACTTCAAATAATATATGCACACAAAAAACAGACAAAACGACAGACAGAAAGGTATTCAGACTAATACAATAGAACGTCGTCTTCTTAAATAACTATACACATCCATTTATGTCATATAAATAGGTATTACAACTACATAATATAGAACATCATATACGAATATAAGTTCGAATTAACACAATCTCCGGAAATGACACGTAAGTTTTATCGAAGAGTACTTGAAATTTATAACACAATTAAGAATTATATGTCTTATAAGGACAGCATCTTTATGTATTCACAGAATTAATAATTAAAAACTTGTCACATACAGCTTATAACTTGTAGAATGTATACATATATGGTTTAATAAAAAACATACGGTAACAATTGTGTTTTCTTAATCGGTGTAACAATAACGTTTGTTTTCATGACAAGTTTTTCTGGGCATATCTGCTAGTTTTGATTCTCAACGGGATGTTAAAAATCAACAAAACCCATAAAATGATCTTGACATGAAAACCCTTATTTGTATTATCTTTATTACAATCGATAAAGGCTTGTGTGAGTACAATTCGAATTGTGTTATTTGCATTGTTTATCATCTTTAAAAATAGTATAGCAGTTTACCATTTGTGTTGACGTAAAATGGATATCTATCTTATTCTCTATAGACAACAACATGTCACGTATATTTTAAGATGCGATTGTTTAAAAATAAACAGAAATGTATGTGTTCAATAACTTTATTGAAACTCCTCACTAAGTCTTCTGAAGCATTATTTAATATAAAACCCACATTGGAGTCAAGCAACTGGCAGAAAATGTGAGGTTTTATTTCACTTTCGATGAATTTAATAAATAATGTATTCTTTGTCGTTAGGGCTTTACCATGCAAATGGCCATTGAGTGTTTGACAAATTTCAGTATGCTTCAAAACTGTTCCTAAATAATAAACATTGCCACAACTGCAATATCTTAACTTAACCCCGTAAGTTAAATAATCGGCATAATATGAACATTATTTAACACGTGGTTTTACATTTGCTTTCATATCATTTACGTATACTTTACTTTTCTTAGAAATGATATATACAGACAACGTTTATGTACAAAAAAGAAAATCATGTTCTTATAAAATGTTTGGGATTGACACTTAAAAAAAATATCATCCAAAGGAATGTGTGTGTTGTGTTTTATTTTCAATTAACAAAAAGGATTTAATTCATTTATATTAATATGGGCAGATAGTGATGTCAATTAATATAGAGGGATTTCTTTATTAAGTTGCTTTTTTTAAATGCGTAACCGCGATTTTAATTTTTAGGAAATGTTATTCAAGTGTTCATTTTATTGATACATCGATATCGATAGCACACAATTATGTGAATGAAATTTAAAGTGTACATGATGTTTAGGTCGATCTATTAAAAATGTTTGATGCTATATACCGCAGTTCAATATGTTTGAAAACATTAAGTTTGGTTATCAGGGTAAATTGCTTAGAATACGGAAGTACATGTATTTTTGATTTGGTAGCTATACTTGTCGAAATGTAAACTTTTATCACAGAATTGTGACAATAAAAGTTGTTTACTGAAAAAAGGAAGACCGCATGTTTTGCAGCATTTTTGAATTGGGATTATACATTTATATCGGTAAATGGCAAGGAAACGACATTAATCTCTCATGATACAAGAAACAGGCGCGAATGCAATTTGTTGTTCTCTTCACAATCAAGTATATCAATTACCTGATTTATGGTTCCAATAAATCAACTAGAGTAGTATTACACGGTTGAAAGTTATGCGACATCAATTAAACCAAACATAAATTCCTTTGATGGTATTCGATGACACAGAATGTACACTAAGCTTTGCGCTCAATAAGCTTTTATTCAGACGTTGTTGAATAAGAATTGCTTGATACGCATACAATATAGACACATACATTTGGTCGTTATGTGTATTGTTGTTTATTTACATTCACGTTATTCGATAATACAAACAGAATGTAATTTGATAATACAAACATGAATATATTACATTCAGATAAGTCAAGATGATAATTTTATGATATGCTATATTATTAAAAAATGTAAATGTATTATTTATTATAATAAATATGTATATATGTTGCTGACGCTTACTCTAACGATTTCAAAGTTGAGATAGCAAGGCTAGATATATAAAAACATATAAGCAGGTAAGTTAAGGATACTGAATTCACTACAATTGGTCATAACATTTGGAATCACAATCTCAAGTAACGTCAGTATAAATTAAATATCAGGCATATAGTTCCAACCATATCGAATTTGATGATGTACATAGGTAGTTAATAAAACTATCGTGTCTATGGTGTTTATCCATTACGGTTTATTTTATATGTACCATGGATACCATATTCATGTACTGCCGTAAATTGATAAAGCGAATAACACAAAAGTATATTTTTTAATAAAATGTTTTTTTTATCCTTCATATATTTCTGATGTATTTATTTTGATAGTTTAAGTTGTTTGTTAACCCAAATATATTGCGCTGAATAATCATTTAGGGCCATAATTAGTTTTACTTATCGTTCCCTATAGGCAAATTGAATGCATCTTTAGTTAATAAGATTTGACATTCAACGAATAATTAACTGTGTATGATGTATGTTTACTGTTGTACTCGACACGCATACTCAATACATTATTGGTGGAAAGAGTGCATCAGGTACATGTAAGTTTACTTACACGCTAGGTTAATGCAAACAGACGGATGGGCTTTCATAAAAACAAAAACACTAACATAGAACAACTTATAATTAGCAGCAATTACATATAACGAAGAAATTTGTATAGCTTGGGTGAAACGTTTAATGTAAATACAAAATAAGTATAACTCATTATTAACTAATCCGATACATTTAAAGTCCTCTAACGTCGGGGTAGGGTTTGCCCCGATAACTAATGCACAAGGTCATTTATCAAACAATCATCAGCTTGTCAGGGATGTTCATAGCTAAAGTAACATATGCATGGTTTTTAAATTATTGTGTTTTTATTTACAACAAATATTATGAGGAATTATCATCACTGAACGATAAAATGCAGTGCATTAAGGCAATATACATCAAATAGATTGATTAATTGCACTTCTTCTGTAAGACGCTTGGTGAACATATCAAATATCAGTTAAGGCTCGTTTATCAGTTATAGGTTTTTATGATTGCACTGAATATCACTGATTTACAAAAATGTATATCATTGGTTTTAGACTAAGGGTATATTGGCAATAGTGATCAGCGACCGAAGACAGGGATTAATGAAAACAATATGTGCATTAAACAGTACATATTATAAAAAAACATTCAAACGAACAGATGATTCATTTATACTTGATGCATTATACATATTTACACCTAAATAAGCATATTAAATGTTAAATATATGTATGCAAAATGAAAATGTATAATCACAAATATTTAGCAATATTAAGCGTTATGCACGTGAATAATATGACATTACGATATAGTTTTATTGTGTTTCCGGGATACCTATTATGTGTGATATATATATATATATATATATATATATATATATATATATATATATATATATATATATATACATATATATATGTATAACTGCACATATTCCTGAACAATTTTTACCACGCAAGACCATATGCAATATTAACACGTACATTTATGTCATAAACATTTTTAAACATCGACCTGAGCTTATTGTGAGGGCAATACGCTGTAAAATATGTTTCATATCACGCACACATGTGTTGATACATATACCCACTAATCAATTACACTTCTAAAACATCGTTCAATGTACCTTCTTTTATTACTCATTTACCTTTACAAAGGTGAAGTAACATTCTTTAAAACAACTTGGAAAAACACATCCAAATGTCATAATCGAGAAGACAAGTGTGTTTTGAAGATCATAACAACCATTTATTTAATTCAGTTGGAATAACATGAAAGAGCATAGCAATCACGATAAGTTTATGTAAGATACACTTTGTTGGATCACCATACGTATAATCAGTGCATTTATATCTTGCATATGCTCGCCACGTGTCAATAACATTTATCAGTTGAATTCACATCGCCACTATTACAAGCATCTTCGTTGCATTACCCACATACACAAGAGTAATTTGTCATTCGATATGTTTAATCAACCGGCGACTGTGTTCTTTGTATCCATGATAGCAATTCGATAATTGAAATACATTTATCCTACATACAGGTCCCCTTCACTTAATTTCATATAAGTGGATAATCTTTTATGGTCGACTTTTTCAACCTACGTGCAAGAAAATTTTGTAAAGTTGTTTTGTTCCTGTCCGTCACATAAATTTACCACTTATGCTAAAAGTGTTATGCTTGAAATTTGTCACAATATTTATGTAACAACAACCCACGTTTGGTTACATATAAATCCATCAAAGTCTTCAGTTGACACAAAAACAAATAGCCAAAATTCTGCCATAACTTGTTACAGCCAACAATAGTATTCAGTGCGATCATCTATCTATACATAAAGGTTATCGAAATGTTAATTGCTATTTGAGAGAGCTCCACACAGTAGATTAGAAGCTTCAAGCCGTAAAAACTGGACACAGGGTCAAATTTCTGCCAAACCTCATCGCAGAAAAATTCCTTTCTTTGCAATCATCAACACCCTAACGTCAGAAAATGTGAAATATTGTACGAGATCAATAAAATAAAAATTGGAAAAAAGCTTCTGAACGAACTAATGGATGCGTACTTGCACGGACGGAAAAAAAATGCAATACTTAATACCTCCCACTTCTTGGCAGGATGGCATGAACAAAAGCATGAACATATAAGTATTTATAAAACAAAAATGTAAACCCGTGTATTATACCTCAAGGCCCGTAGCTAAAATAGTATGTACGGAAAACCAATCATCTAGGCGTTTGGCGACAAACATTTGTATTAAACTGTTGTGTTTTTTTTTTCGTTGGCATGTTAAGATGAATTAGCACGTATGGATATATACGTTCTTATTATTCCAGTGCGGAGTATACAACAAACTGAACATAGAGTAATCGAATGAACTTGCAAACGCTTTTGTAACAAATATGTCAGTATATAATTATTCAATTGTAAAGACAATAAATCAAGTTCTTATCGGTCGGTAATTGGTGAATAACTGTCTAACTTGAGTCCGTGGTGTATCGCAGTAACATTGACATTAGACGTATCTTACTGATCTCACAGGATCGCAACAGTTATATCGAGCTTTCAAATAGAAATAGTGCCTTGAGGGATTTAATATAGAACCACACACCACATCAGGATGAAGCAGAACACGTAATTAACCCATTTGTGCCTAGCATCTACAAAAAAGGATTTGACAAACAGCGTAGACCCAGATGAGACGCCGCATAATGCGGCGTCTCATGAGGGTCTGCGCTGTTTGCATAAAGAAATTTCTGTAAGGACTTTTCTAAATATAGACAAAATTTTACTAGACATCCCAAACTTTGGAAATAAATTGATCCAATTTAGAACGATGGGAGAGTCCGCTAGGCATAAATAGGTTAACCAGCAAACATAATTAACCGAATCGTGTGATGAGTGATAAACGCATAAGTTGGATGATTTTTCTCCGCTTAATCAAACATAATTCCTTAACCAAACATAATCACACTCCGTTAATAAATATATATATTTCCAATAGTCCAAATGATGATATTATCAGCTCAACCGATACAAATGGTATATTTTCCTTCAGAGGGCAATAGTTCAATTAAACGCTTGCCTCGTGTAATTTAACTTGAAAGAACATTGTTCACTTCCTATGTCAAGATTTAAATACAAATTAATATTTGTATTGCATATAAGGCATACACTTATATAACGCACTACTAAAGCTCTATAACACGACGCAAAAGGCATGTGGAAGGTTTTACTCCGCAAAATGTATGTACTGATAAGCTTTGAATTACTATAGATGTATTTTTAACTCGATATTTGAAATATATTCTAAGTACAAGAAATGGACTTTTAACATGCTTCTAAAACTATATTGTATATAAACGTGGTTGTTTTCCACACGACAACTTCGTCAGTCAGTAGATGGCTGCGAATGCAAGAAATCTGTAACATTAATATCAACTTGCCAAACATATAAAGCGACACTTTGTGATATATATTTGAAACGTACAACGCAAAACTGTCAGACCTGAGGAAGAGACGAAGTTAACAAACAACTACTTATCTTGTCTTTACGTAAGATATAATAGCATAAACTATAATCAATTCTTCATTATTTGTCAGTGTTGTTAACACTAAGCTGTTATAATTAATTGTGTAATTATGAGATTCGAGCTGTCTGTTTGCATTAACCTAGCGGGCAAATAAACTTACCAGATGCTTCTGTTCCATAAATAATATTTAAAGTATGCGTGTTGAGCGAAACATATAAAAAGCATAGTGAACAGTCACCTTCATGCTGAATGAAAAAAAAAATTATATGTACAATCCATTCAATTTGGCTTAAAGGAACCGCAAATGGAACTGATCTTGGTCCTATAAGATTTTCAATTGTAAACTTCTTGGGTTACAAAAGCACCATAAACAACAACAAAAAAACATTGACTTAAACAAAAATGTGAAAATATATGGAGGAAAGCAATGCACAGTTATTTTGTATAATAAGGATACTTTTTTATACTCCGATGGCAGTAAATGATTACTGTTTCCGGGATACCTATTAATCGTTACGAATAAACAACTTAAACATGACTTGAAGATAGGTGCTGCTAATAAGGATATTCAATGAACTAAATACCTAATTTCCACATCCACATGCACTACGCGAAAGTTTGATATACCACTATGTTGGACGAACGAGCGCAAAATAGCATCCGTATTTGGCAGTCCGAGTTTAGAGGATCACTTTTGACTTAATAACAAAGAGTATAAAGAGTATACAGGATTGTGAAGCTCGAACTGCAGTAGATCTTTGAAAACGTATTTGAATACCAATCATCATTTCAAATATGATTTAAATACATTTTTTGATAATCCCTGAGCGCTGAGCGCTTATTCCCCATAAACACGACGAAAACAGCTGTAGACTAAGTCATTAAATAACGTGAAAGCTCGTTCTCTTGCCCGGAAGTGACGTTTATATTGAACGTGAAAAAGTAAAATAACTTAAAAGATGTGCGTACATGGCGGCTTTCTCAATATGGTTTACCAGCTGTACTTGTACAACTTCATCACCATAATCTTCGCAACACTGTTTTCTATAATCCTAACATTCTTCTGTCACCAATATACTCCTGCATGTAAATGTTATAAACGCATTATCCTGTACCTGTATCTTTTCTGTTTCCCTATCATTCTTAGGAGTGGATGACTTTTTTATGTCATAACAAACGCTTCGGTTATAATAAATAGTGTTAAAAAAATAAAATAACATATTGTACTTGATATTTAAAAGTTATTTATACCGTTAAATGTTTCTAAGAAATGTTGTCATATCCCCTGTCTTTGCGATTTCACACAGCACGCCAGATTCCTTTAAGTTCAATGAACCACCGACTAGGCTAAGATCCTATATGTAGCAGTCAACGGCATAAAAGAACAACTAATTTCTTCATTTACGTTACAAAAACAATTCATTGATAAAATTGTTAATAAGGGGTTGAATTAAACGTTAATATATTGTAATAGACATGATAGAGCAATTCAGTAGTGTGTATGATTACGCCGAGGGTATCAAGACAGTCAAGGTAATCAATATAAGTTGTTTGAAATATATGTTAAGTAAACACTAAATGCTGGCTATGCTTTTCAAATGCAATTGAGGATTTTTTGCCATGCATTTCCTATTTGGATTTTGTTTTTATTTTAACTGCAAATAGTTGCTTATTTTATTTTAACCCAACACTCATTTTTAGTATTGAACGATCATGGAAGTTTAAAAGGTGTTAGTATTTTGTAGAAAAAAGTATGTATTGTTTCCAAAATAGTAGTTTTAAATTATAATTAACACAATAAAGCAATCTAAATTACTTCTCTCGATTTATTTCCAACGCGAACAATATCAACACTGCTCTGTCATAATGTAACCATGCGTTTTTCTATAGATTGTAATTAAATCCAATTCTAACAAACACATTAATCCTACCATTCCATATCTAGCGCACTTTGTAATTAAATCTTCAATTTTTGCTTCTGAATGCGTGCACAACATTATCTTGGTATTTCATCTTTAATAACATGTTGGTAGTTACGGAAACCTCGCATCTTAGAGACGTTACAGCATAACACGTGTATTGATAATCAGTCAAATTACACAACTTTGACTTTATGTATCACCTCGTGAATGGTAACATCGTCGGTGCGTTCGTTATAAGTACGTGTTCTCTTTAAATAGAATGCGTCAGTCCTCTATTATACAAAACAAAAAGTGTGTCATAACGTTATGAATATATTATCTAAATATGCATTTTGGAATTATAGAAATTTTACAATGATGGTCGACCAAATAATCGGTGACATGACTTAGCATATGAAATATGTATTATATAGCTCCTAAGCAACACCTGAAGCAATGTGTCGGACAGTGAACAACACAAGGTTTACAGATACAATAAACCATATAAAGTCTTGTTTGATTTAATCAAACAGCAAGAATATGAAAAGTCTCAAGTACAGAATGTTCTGTATAGGTTAGTACCATGGAATTGGCGTTTAATTACTTTTATTATGGCATTTACGAATCCGACTTTGAGAATCTTGCTTGTAATACAAAACTGTGTGACATCCAAACAGACATCATTAACGAAGTTAGATTTTCTTTGGGAGAACCGTTCGCTCGTCTAGAATATTTAGGAAAATAATGATGTTACGAACAACATGAAGGACTAAGACAGTGCTCTCCTGGGTTTTTTAAAAAAGTCTGTTTCCATTGAAGTAGATTGCATCAGTATTACCAAAACGATAAAACACTAAGAAATCATATTAGCTATTCGGAACGAAAATGACTTGTGCATAAAACCGGTATAATTCAAATCACGCATCAGGAATGCTGCAAGGGGTGTCAATATTAATGCATAACATTAATGTTGTTGCCTTGACATTATGTGTTTGCTCAATATAGAAAATAAAGGAATTCAATTGCACGCATGGGCGTAACGGAGTAATTAATATTTTTATCAGACGCAGAACAATGCTTAAAACCAAACTCACTACCTCAATAAAACAAAATGAAAGAGAATTATCATTATTCACTATTCATTTCCTCGATAACAATTTCTGATTATGAACATTTAAGAGAGGTGACAATTAATATAATATATTTTTCGCACAACTTGACACAATTATATTTCGTTTGCATCACATTTCCCAGGAGCTTGATTGTATCTGTACACACTTTCGGAATTTATTCACGACGCCTAACCAAAGCAGATAACATCGTAGCAATTGTGTGATACCGTTTTATACGCGACACGGCTACAAATAGTACCAGTCCTTTAAAAATGCAAAATGCAGGAGATTACAGATTATTCACAATACATATAAGAAACTGTCGAGCGTTAATGCATGCGTCCAATCTTATCCGGACTTCGACATGCAATTCAAAAATAGCTTACGACAAAGGACACCGATCCTACTGATGTAACACTTTTTATGACTGGTTGATACTTGAAGCGACGAGTTTGTTTACCGATAGCATTCAACTATAAAATATGTTTAATGATATTTATTATCAAAACTCTCATGTGATTATAGCATTAAATATAACTGTTAAAAGATCGCAAAAAACACGCTTTATACACAGGTCTGGCTAGCTTAGTTGGTAGAGCGCTGTACTACTAATCTGAGTATACAATCCTCGGCCCGGACACATGACTTGTGTTAGAATCGGTCATGAAATATTGTCTACTGCTGTTTACCCCTTCTACTCCTACCTGGAGACGAGTACGACAGATGTCAGTTACTGGTACTGGTACACCAGCAAACCCATTAAAGTTTGAGTTGGTAGACTGACCCCCTTGGTATGACTAGATACTGTTGACAATTGTTTCCAACACACAAACAAATAAACATAAATGTAAAAGAACCAATTCACTCTGTAACATTTATAATTTTTGTTTCATCCGTCGATCAACCTATTCATTTTACACAAATTATTAATTCATATTTGTATTTTTTGCGGTATTTATAATGGTCGAAATGTAAACTTTACGCACATAATTGTGAAAATAAAACATTTAACTGTGAACGGAAGATCGCGGGTTTTGCAGCATTTCTGAATAAAGATACTGCTTTAATATTGGTAAATTCCAAGGTAACGACAACATTCTCTCATGATACAAGAAACAGGCGCGAATATCAATGGGTATTTTGTCTGCACAGTCAATTGCATCGATTACCTGAATAATGGTTTCATTATAGCAAATAAAAGCAATGAAGTATTATTACACGGTTGAAAGTTGTGCGACATCAATTAAACCGAACATAAATTTCTTTGATGGCATCCAACGGTAACGAATGCACATAAAGCTTTGTGTTCAATGAGTATTTTATTCAGTCGTTGTTGATAAAGAATTGCTTGATACGCATATAATTGAAACACATAAATTTGATCGTGATATGTATTGAAATTCTTATACATTCACGTAATTTGATGATGAAAAATTAATATAATAGATAAGATAAGTAGACAAATCAGTCCAAATTATAAGAGTATGATATCTTATATAATTAAACATTTGTAAATGTATTTTTAGATCTATTTTATATGTAAATGCATTTTTAGATATAAAATATGTGTATATATGTTGATGACTCCAATTCTAACGGTTTAATAGTTTTGATTGCAAGGATAGATCAAAAAAATATTATAAGCAGAATTTTGTAAACAATACAATTGGTCATTACATTTGGGATCACAATTTCTAGAAACGTCAGTTTACTTACATATCAAACACATATTTAATGACAACGGTTCAATCTGGAATTTCTCTCGGTTCGTTGTCGGCGGAAAACAATCTTCGAGAACAATCGTTTCTAAACTGAATGTTACAGAACGAATACATGAACGGGTTAATGGCGCTGGAAAGTATATAGGATCTCACAAACACCAAATAAGCCATGTACGAGGACTTGGATGTTTCTGGTAAATTCATAAAATACATTGGGTTGATCTGTCGCATGATCACCAGTGTGTAGAACGGCAGAAAACTCAAAACGTACGCGATTGTTATACCGAACAACATCATGGTCGAGCGTCCTATCCGACAGTAACGCAGTTTGAACACCAGTTTCGACCAGATGCGGTTAGGGTTGAGGAGCCTCTTACAAACATATACCGGATTCGTTTTGTCTTTTTCTCCACCTTTGCATGTTGCCCTTCCGCAGAAGTTTGTGTTTTTGACAATGCATCACCGTCCAAAGCATCTACGTCTTCCAACTGGTGTTTCTCATTTATTGCTGACCCGTTTTGAAGAGCGTTCGGTTCATCGCTATTCCTTACATCCAAATTCGCGCAGCTGGTCGCGAGATCAGTACCTAGCATAGGTAGCAGCTGTAGCCTAGCTCCATTACTTTCATTAATATTTATTTCATTATGGATTGAATTGGTTTGTGCAGGCTCAATATTAGGATTAATATTGCGAGTCAATGGCATTTTGTTTCCACCGTTCACACAGTTTGATTGTTCATGATTGGACTTTACTGTAATTGATCTTTCGTCAATAATCTGCTGTACATTGGAACATTTATTCTGCTTGAATTTCCTGTGTTTGTATATTTGAATTACAATGGCGTAATAAAGTATTATCAGGACCGCAAATACTATTGCTGTCGTAGATGTCAACAAAGCAAAATATGCCATTGGGTATGTCGTCACATCGTAATTGTTTTGCAAAGAATACGAAAATGAAGTTATATTAGCTTTACGAGTTGTACGTGTCCCATAGAGCACCAGCGATGGCCAAGTTACACACAAAGCGACAACAATTGCACCGATGCATATACACTTCGACTTCCATTCACTGAACGTCTGCTTGTATGGTCGGCAAATCCGCTGAAATCGGTCTAGGGCTATCCCAACCAAAATCAACGCAGACGAGCAATTCATGACATAAGTCCCATATCTAAATATTTTATACAGGAACGGGGAATTCAACTTTAAATAGTTCTTCATTACGAATATTTCCATCGGCAAGATGGTCGCGCTGTTGAACATATCAAGTACGACGAGGAACAGAATGACAATCCTCGAGGTACTTCTGCGCCATTTGAAGAAATACGCGTAGAAAACGACCATGTTTCCCGGTAAACCTACCACCATCATTATGCCACAGAAAATGATCGCAGGAAGCCTATACACAAGAGAATAATCATTTATTACTTCCAACTGGCGATCAATATAGAAGAGTTCGGTCTCGTTGACAATACTTTCCAGATTGTAATTTGCAAATATTCCACCAGCTGATTGTGTTATATTTATATCCATGGTATTAATATTAATGATACTTGTTTGAAATGGTACACAGTTTAATCACTCATTATATCAGCTAATGAATGTGGTATACACGGAAGTATAATCAGTGCGCGTTTTGAATGTTTATTATCTTTCCGCGAAATAACAAATAATTAAAATGGATAAGCTTCATTTTTTCAAATGACACACTTTGTGTTACACAACAAACGTAATAGTATGTTTGTCCAAACTTCTTTTTGCTGGCATCGTGGTGTTGAATCGACATCGTATCGTTCGGTTTCTTATGCGAACACTGTGGTTGGACCAACAATTAATGATCTGCATCTGAATAAATAAAATAATAAATATTGGTTTACAATTCAGGGTCAATTTACAAAACACATTTCTGGTCAACAAATTACCCTCTAACCTACTCGGCATTTGACCGTTCATTCTAGATTACTGCCATTACTGAGACAAAGCAAACGTATCATAGGCAGATGTTAATGGAACCCATCCACGGCAAAAAGAGATTTTTTGATTATTGGTCTCAAATAACTTATCAGCGGATGAAATCAACAAACATACTATGATAAGTAGAGTTTAAATTTAGCCCTTGACGAAGATTAATTGCCCGATTTAAATGAATAATGTTCCTAGATAATATTGTTGTAAAAAGGCATTAATACTTTTGTAGAAATTGATTTATTGGCTATAAAATGACTTAATCTATATTTATGCGTAATAAAGTGGAATAAAGACGCTTATACAAGCCCAATTAAGTTTCTTTTTTCTTAAACACAAACGCGTTTAATTTAACAATAAACATTAAGTTACTTTGAAGTTAACAAAAATTATATTCTGATATTTAAATATACGAAGGGCAGCCTGACCATTACGGGCTTGGCTCGCATTTCATAATAATCTGTTATGAAATCGGCTGGTTGTATAATCCACAATATACGTTGATTAGTACTAATATACTGATTAGTACTAATGCTAAGACAAAAGGTGTTCATTTAGTAAACTAACTATACCGCTATTCAAATCTGGACAGGATTCAGTCTGTACACATATGAATATTTAAAATGTATGGCTACTTGAAAAATATCAAGCTTTTCATATATTTAAGACAGTACTTCAAATAATATATGCACACAAAAAAAACAGACAAAATGACAGACAGAAAGGTATTCAGACTAATACAATAGAACGTCGTCTTCTTAAATAACTATACACATCCATTTATGTCACATACATAGGTATTACAACTACATAATATAGAACATCATATACGAATATAAGTTCGAAATAACACAATCTCCGGCAATGACACGTACGTTTTATCGAAGCGGACTTGAAATTTATAACACAATATTGTTAAGAATTATATGTCTTATAAGGAAAGCATCTTTATGTATTCACAGAATTAATAATTAATAACTTGTCACATACAGCTTATAACTTGTAGAATGTATACATATATGGGTTAATAAAAATATACGGTAACAATTATGTTTCTAAATCGGTGTAACAATAACGTTTGTTTTCATGACAAGTTTTTCTGGGCATATCTGCTAGTTTTGATTCTCAACGGGGTGTTCGAAATCAACAAAACCCATAAAAAGATCTCGACCTGAAAACCCGTATTTGTATTATCTTTATTACAATCGTTAAAGGCTTGTGTGATTACAATTCGAATAATGTTACTTGTATTGTTTAACATCTTTAAAAATAGTATAGCAGTTTACCAATTGTGTTGACGTAAAATGGATATCTATCTATCTCTCTATAGACAACAACATAACACGTATATTTTAAGATGCTATTGTTTAAAAACAAACAGAAATGTATGTGTTCAATAACTTTATTGAAATCCCTCACTAAGTCTTCTGAAGCATTATTTAATATAAAACCAACAATTGGAGTCAAGCAACTGGCAGAAAATGTGAGGTTTTATTTCACTGTCGCTGAATTTAATAAATAATGTATTCTTTGTCGTTAGGGCTTTACCATGCAAATGGCCATTGATTGTTAGAAAAATTTCAGTAATGCTTCAAAACTGTTCCTAAATAATAAACATTTCCACAACTGCAATATCTTAACTTAACCCCGTAAGTAAAATAATCGGCATAAGATGAACATTATTTAACACGTGGTTTTACATTTGCTTTCATATCATTTACGTATACTTTACTTTTCTTAGAAATGATATATACAGAGAACGTTTATGTACACGAAAGATGTTTTATAAAGAAAATCATGTTCTTATAAAATGTTTGGGATTGACACTTAAAAAAAATATCATCCAAAGGAATGTGTGTGTTGTGTTTTATTTTCAATTAACAAAAAGGATTCAATTAATTTATATTAATATGGGCAGTTAGTGATGTCAATTAATATAGAGGGATTTCTTAAGTAAGTTGCTTTTTTGAAATGAGCTTCCGCGATTTACATTTTTATGAAGTGTTATTCAAGTGTTCATTTTATTGATACATCGATATCGATAGCACACAATTATATGAATGAAATTTAAAGTGTACATGATGTATAGGTCGATCTATTAAAAATATTTGATGCAATATACCGCAGTTCAATACGGTTGCAAAACATTAAGTTTGGTTACCAGGGTCAATTGCTTAGAA
The DNA here is from genome assembly GCF_020536995.1 of Dreissena polymorpha. NCBI lineage: Eukaryota > Metazoa > Mollusca > Bivalvia > Myida > Dreissenidae > Dreissena > Dreissena polymorpha. The sequence goes on along the minus strand of NC_068357.1, from coordinate 44,634,149 downwards.
TACGGAAGGATAGGTTAATCTCCGTGTATCACGTGTTCATTCACGTGCATCTTATTCAAATTTTTATAGTAATCCAGTTGAATAATGACAAGGGGTGGGGTGATGTCGCCGATGGTTTGTTTTTTAACAATGTGCATATAATGGAACTCTTTTTTGAATATATGTGTGATTTTTTGCATAGGACATGGTCATTAAATTGTAATGATAGTGAAGTTGTTGCTATATGTTACTATAAGGGCACATCGTTGTATAAATTCAAGACAATTTTGTTGGTGAAGCCCTCATCGTCATGCTAACATTGTTGACTCAATTTTATTACTTTTTTATAAATCGAAAAGATTATGTACGTTATTTTACTCAATTATGTTTTCGATACTTAATTGTTATTCAGAACTTTGGGGTTCCATAATATTAGCTGATATTAAACGCATACATTTGCAATTTTGAAAACGCTTTCTTCAGTTTAAAATAAATGCATGTAATGTTGCTATCAATGGAGTTTTAGGTCGATATCCAATGTATGTGATAACATATTTGTTGAAAATTCTGAACACAGAAGATATAATAATACAATTGCTTTTTACAAATATGCTTTAAAAGATTGTAATAAAGGTTATACAAATTGGTTCTCAAATGTCACGAAAATGGTAGATAATTTATATTGGTAAATGTATTTTAAAATCCAAACGCTGTGCACGTAAATAAGCTTGTAACCAAAGCAGACAGGCAGTAATGGACGAGCCGTCAGGCAAGCAATGGTATGTCGGCTGTCGTGTACACAACTCTTATAATAAATCTTATATTTATTAAAATATTATATTATTTTAATTCTTTGGATTTGGAAATGTTAAATATAAATTAAAACGTCACACCCGGCCAAGAGAAGAGTTTTAGCGTTATTTACTGACTTTAGAGATGTACATATCTTGTTTATCGAGAGCACACCCCTCATGGATTCAACAGGATATAGATTCTTTGTTTGGATTTGACTCGCAAATGACCTTGTAAAGTCGGACAGCCCAATACACGAACGTCCAATATTGTGGTATAATAAACGGTCTCGTGGTACGAATAACGACAGCAGATTGGCTTTGTTATCCTTCAAACATTTCTGATGTTTTTTAACCCAAATATATTGCGCTGAATAATCATTTAGGGACCAAAGTTTAATTTACCTTTCCCTATAAGCAAATTGAATGCATCTACAATTAATAAGATTTGACATTCAACGAACAATTAACTGTGTATGTTGTATGTTAACTGTTGTACTCACCATATATACTCAAAACATTATTCGTGGAAAGAACGCGTCTGGTTAAGTTTACTTACCCGCTAGGTTAATTCAAATAGACGGATGAGATTTCATAAATACAAAACCACCCAAATAGAACAGCTTATTATTAGCAGCAATTACATATAACGAAGAAGTTTTTATAGCTTTTGTGAAATGTTGTATAAACGTTTAAAGTAAATACAAAATAAGTAGAACTCACCAGTTACTAATCCGATACAAGTCCTCTTCTTATAGTGTTTTTTTAAGTCGGGGTAGGGTTTGCCCCGAAAAATAAAGAACAATGTTATTTATTAAAAGATCATCTGCTTGTTCGTGATGTTCATACCTAAAGTAACATATGAATGCTTTTTAATATAGATGATTACTTATTGTTGTGTTTTTATTTACAACAAGAAAACTCAAGAACGATCAGTCCTGAAAGATACGATGCAGTGAATTAAGGCAATAGACACCAATTAATTTGATTATTGCATTCTTCTGTATGATGCTTGGTGAATATATAAAATAGGTAAGTCTCGTTTATCATCAGTTATTTGTTTAAACATTTGAGCACTAAACAGTTCATCTTATAAGAAAACATACGAACAAAAAAATGATTCATTTATACTTGATTTATAAATATATATTATTTTATATTTATATATATTTATTTTTTATTCATTTACACGTAGAATTAGCATGTAAAATGTTAAATATTTCGAAAAAGTCACAAATATTAAACGTTATGCACATGAATAATATTATATGACGATATAGTTTTATTGTTTAACAGTGTATTTAAACTCAAGTAAGAACTAATGCGTGATATATAACTGTGCATATTTCTCTACAACTATTTCCACGTAAGATCACGTGCAATATTATCACGTGCATGTATGACATAACAAAATATTTAAACATATATCTGAGCTTATTGTCAAGGGAATACCTTACTAAATATGTTCCAAAACACGCATGCATGTGTTGATATATATACCCGCCTACCAATAACGTTTATCATCGTTTAAAAGTACTTTTTTAATTACTCATTTACCAATTCAAAGGTGAAGCTACAGTCTTTTAAAACGACTTGAAACACATCCAAATGTCATAACCGACAGGAAACGTGAAGATCATAACAACCGTTTATTTGCTTCAGATGGAAAAACATGACAGTACCTATAAAGCGCAATTAGTTTTTGTAAGATACATTTTGTTTGAACAGCATACTTATAATCAGTGCATGTATGCCTTGCATATGCTCGCCACTTATCAAGAACATTCATCAGTTGAATACACATTGCCACAAGTAAAATTATCTACGTTGTACCATCCAAATACACAAGAGTAACTTGGAATTATATTTGCTTAATCATCAACCAACATATGTGATTTGTTTCCATGAAAGCAATTCGACAATTGGAATACATTTATCGTATATACCGGTCACCGTTACCTAATTTCATATAAGTGAAAAAACTTGTTTGGTCGACTTTTTCAACCGTGCAAGTCCATATTTTAATTTTGTTTGTTCTCGTCCGTCAGATAAATTAACCACCCATGCTAAAACAGATGTATGTTTGAAATGTGTCACAACATTGATGTTACAACAACACACGTTCGGAAACAGACAAATCCACTAAAGTCTAAAGTTTTCAAAAAGACAAATAGCAATAATTCTTCCAAAACTTCTCACAAACAATATTAGTTTTCAGTCCGATCATCTACACTTAACGGTTATCGAACTGTTAATTGCTTTTTGCGTGAGCTCCACTCAGTAGATTAGAAGCATCAGGCCGTAAAAACGGGACGCAGGGTCAAAATTCTGCAAAACCTCATCGCAAAAAACATTATTTGTTTGCAATCTTCAACAAACTAACGTCAAAAACATGTGAAATATTGAGCGAGATCCATCAAATAAAAATATGAAACACTCTTCTGAATTAACTAATGGATGCATGCATGCATGGACGGAAAGAAAAATGCAATACTAAATACCTCCCACTTCTTGGGAGGATGAAATTTAAAAAAGCATGTATATATAAGTATTTATGAAACAAAAATTTGAATCCGTGTATGATACCTCAAGGCCCGTAGCTAAAATAGTATGTAAGGAAAACCAAACATTTAGGCGTTTGGCGATAAACATTTGTATTACACTGTGTTTTGATATATACGTGAATATTATTCCAGTGCGGAGTATACAGCAAACTGAACATAAAATTATCGAATGAACTTACACACGCGTGTGTAACTAATGTGTCAGCATATTTATATTTAATTGTAAAGGCTATCAATGAAGTTCTTAACAGTTAATAAATTGGTGAATGTGGGTAGTCCGTGGTATGTCGAAGTTGCATTAACCTTAGACGTATCTTAATGACCTCCCGAAGAATCTTAATTGTTATATCGAGCTTTCTTATAGAAATTGTGGCTTGAGGAATTTGATATCGAACCACACATCACATCAGGATGAAGCAGCGAACATAATTAGCCGAATCGTGTGATGAGTGATAAACACATAAGTTAGATGATTTTTTCCGCTAATAAAACATAATTGTCCGACCAAACGTAATGCCAATCCTTTAATTTATTTATATATTTGCAATATTTCAAATGATGATATTATCAGCTCAACTGATACAAATGGTATATATTCCTTCAGTGTGTAATAATTCAATAAAACATTTAGTGAACACAACGCTAACCTCGTGTAATGTAACTTGAAAGAACACTATTTACTTCCTATGTCAAGTGAATATATTTAATACGAATTATTATTTCTAAGGCATAATGTTAATAAAAGGGAATGGACAAACATTTCTTTGTGTACGCGTATTCATTACTTTTACTAAAAATGTGACGCGAATGAAACTTAGGTAACGCACTATTTATACTCTATAACACGACACTCGAGGCATTCGAAAGGTTTTACACCGCAACGTTTTGTACTGATAAGCTTTGAATTACCAGATAACAAGATAACCATAGACGTATTTTAACTCGATAATAGAATTATATTATAAGTGCAAGAAATGGACTTTTAACATGCTTTTAAAACGATAGTTTAATATAATCGTAGTTGTTTACAAAACGACAATTTTGTCAGTCAGTAGATACTGGCTACGAATTCAAGGAATCTGTTACATTAATGTCACTATCAACTTGCCAAACATATAAAGGAACACTATGTGATATATATTTGAAACGTACAACGCAACACTGTCAGACCTGAGGAAGAAACGAAGTTAAACAATAACTACTTATCTTGTATTTACATAAGAAATAGTAGCATAAACTATAAACAAGTCTTCATTATTTTTCATTGCTGTTAACACTTAGCTGTTACAATTTATTGGGTGATTATGAGAGCCGAGCTGATTGTTTGCATTAACCTACCGGGCAAATAAACTAACCAGATGCTTCCTTCACAAATAATAGTTTAAGTATGCGTGTTGAGTGCAACATATATCAAGAATAGTGTACTGTCACCTTCATGCTGAATGAAAAATCATATTATATGTAAAACCATTCCATTTGGCTTAAAGGAACCGCAAATGGAACTGATCTTGGCCCTATATGATTTCCAATTGGTAACTTCTTAGGTTACAAAAGCACCATAAACAACAACAAAAACATTGAATTAAACAACAATTGTGAAAATATATGGAGGAAAGCGATGCACAGTTATTTTTTATAATAAGGATACTTTTAATTAACCGATGGCATTACTGTTTACGGGATACCTATTAATCGTTCCGAATAAACAACATTAACATGATTTTATATAATAGGTGCTGCTCATAAGAAAATTCAGTGTACTAAATACCTATTTTCTTTATCCAATAAGATGTCGTCATTTGTACAAGGCAAACGTTTAATATACCAGAATGTTGAACGAACGAGCGAACAAAAGCATCCGTATTTGGCAGTCCGAGTTAAGAGGATCATTTTTGAGTAAATTCAAAACAAACAGTAAACATGATTTTAAAGCTAGAACTGCAGTAGAAAACGTATTTAAATACCGATCATCATTCAAATATGATTCAAATACATTTCTTAATAATCCCTGAGCGCTTATTCTTCAATACACACGACATTAACAGCTATGGACTAAGTCATTAAATAACGTGAAAGCTCGTGCTCTTGTCCGGATTTGTCGATTTATATTGAACGTGAAGAATTAACATAACTTAAAAGATATGTGTACATGGCGGCTTTCTCACTATGGTTTACCAGCTGTACTTGTACAACTACATCACCATAATCTACGCAACACTGTTTACTTTAATCCTTACATGTTTCTGTCACCAATATACTCCTGCATGTAAATGTGATAAACCGCATTCTCTCGTACCATTTTTTCTGTTTCTCTGTCATTCTTAGGAGTAGATGACCGTTTTATGCAATAACAAACGCTTCGGTTATAATAACTATTGTTTAATATAAACAATAATAGATTGTTTATGAAATTTAAGAGTTATATATCGTTAAATCTTTATAAGCAATTGTGTTATATTTCGTGGCTTTGCGATTTCACACAGCTCGCGAGATTCATATAAGTTCCAAGAACGACCCGACTAGGCTAAGATCCTATATGTAGCATTTGATGGCATATATGAACAACTTATTTCGTCATTTACGTTAAAAAAGAAACAATTCCTTGTTAAATTGTTAATGAGGGTTTGCATTAAATGTTAAAATATTGAAATTGATATGATATAGCAATTTAGTAGTTTGTATGATTACGCCAAGGGTATCAAGAATAGTTGTTAACAATATGTGTTTTGTATAAACTAAATGCTGGCTATGTTTTCCAAATGCTATTGGGGATTTTTGCCACGCAATTCCTATTTGAACTTTTTTCATTTTAACTAAAAATAGTTGCTAAGTGTATTTTATCCCCACACACATTGTATCAAAAGATCCTGGCAGTTTTAATAATGTTAGTACTTTGTAGGAAGAGTATTTATTGTTTCCAATAGTAGTTTTAATGTATAATAAATAAATTAAGCCATTTAAATTACTCCTCTCGATTTATTTCCAACGCGTACAATATAAAATATTGACAATGCTCAGTCAAAATGTCATCATGCGTTCTTCTATTGATTGTAAAGCGGTTTTGTAACTAAATCCGATTCTAACACACACATTAATCCTCCCATTCCATTTCGAGCGCACTTTGCCATTAAATCTAAAATTCTTGCTACCGAATGTGTGCACAGCATTATCTTGGTATTGCATCCCTTAAATCATGTCGGTAGTTACGGAAACCCCGCATTTTAGAGACGTAACACGTGTATTGATAATCAGTCAAATTACACAACTGTATGTATCATCTCGTAACATCGTTGTTGCGTTCGTTATAAGTACGTTTTCTCTTTAAATAGCATGCGTCAGTTCTCGATAATACATAAAGCAAAGTGTATCATAACGTTATGATTATAGTATCTACATATGCATTTTGGAATTATAGAAAGTTTACAATACCGTGATACATTTTTGATAGTTTTCAATTCCGTGAAAAACACTGGATGGTAGTGTCCGATTTCGATAGATGATTATCACTTAATAAACATATTTTAGTCAGTTATCTACCTTATATTTTCTTACTATAATATATATTCTTGTATTAATGGTCGACCAAACGCGAACGATTAGCCTTAGGGTAAATGTCGACCAAATAATCGTCGACCAAATACTCACGACCAAATAAGCGGTGACATGACTTAGCATATGGAACAGGTATGAAAGAGTTTGTACGCAACACCTGTAGAATTGTTTCGCACAGTGAACAACACAATGTGGACAGATAAAATTATTCATATAAAGGCTTGTGTGATTAAATCGATCTTCAAGGATATGGAATTTATCAAGTAGAACATGTTCTGTATAGCAAGTACCATGGAATTCTCGTTAGATGACTTTTGTCATGACATTTACTATTCCGAGTTTGAAATATGTGCGTGTTTCTTGCAAATGAATGGCATCCGGACAGACATTATAACAAAAGTTAGACTAATGTTTGGGGGGGGGGGGGCAAACCGTTGGCTCGTCTCGAATATTCAGGAAAATAATGATGTTATGACTAAGACAGTGTTCTCCTGAGTTTTCAATAATAGCCTCCATTAAAGTGGATTGCATCAGTATTACCAAAATGATAAAACAATAACAAAACCTACTAGCTATTCGGAACAAAAATGGCATGTGCATACATCGGAATAATTGAAATCACGCATCAGGAATGCTACAAGCGGTGTCAATATAAATGCATGAAATCAATGTCTTTGCTCAATATAGAAAATAATGGAATTACATTTTACGCAAGGGTGTAACGGAATAATTAAAAATTGTTCATCACGGAGCATTACGGGTCGTAATATGAATTTAATCTCATCGATAACAATTCCTGTTGTGGGACAAGTTAAAAGAGGCGAATTTTAATATAATATGTTTTGCGCACACTTTAACACAACTATATTTAGTTTCATCAAATTTCCCCTGAGCTTGAATGTATCAGTATAATAAACACGCTTTCGGAATGTATTCATGGCGCCTAACCAAAGCGGGTAACATCACATGAATATTTTGATACCGTTTTATACGCGACATGGCCACCAATCATGCCAGAACTTTAAAAATGCAAAATGCAGGCCGAGAATTCCCGATGAACATATTAACAACACCACATATGGATGCAAAATGCTTTTAGTCACGGAACATAATTGGTACTTCAGCTAATTGTATTCGCAGAAATTTGATATAAAAAAAAGATATTTTCTCAACAAACGGAACTAATCGAACAGATATCTCATGATAGCGACATGCTTTCTTTATAACTGCAGTAAAAATATATATTACTGATACTTTATGATGTTGTAAAACACGTATATGGTAATAATGAAATCGCGTGAAACAACAGTCGACAACTTGAGAAATTTCTTTAAAAGTGACATACATTAAGTTCTGCAGCGAAGAATAATACGCAATACCTTTAGAAAAACTTGCATCGGATTATATTCGGAAACGCGTCACTAAATAAATTGCCAAATCACTTCTTTTATAAATACGTCTGCGCACGTTTAATAAATTGAATGTTTCACCGTACTTGACTTTGTGACTCGGGTGCATATGAGTATTCAAATCTAACCCGGTTACCATTAGTCGTTGCTGTTTTAATCCTAGTCCCCGCATCTACAATCCTTCATCCTTAATTGCCTATTTGCTTGTGGTTTTCTTATTTAGTCTCATATGTATTTCTTGTTTTATATTTCCATCAAACCCTTCGTATAGTTATCACTAAAATGTCCTATATTTAGCATAGTTTATCTAAGTTTTGTTGTTCTTATTACACTGCAAATGATGTGTTAACATAATCCCACGGAGAGAAACTACATAAGAATTATTTCTTTCGTTTCAATCCTTTCTGATATCCATTGTATTGTATATGTTGATATAGTGTACTTGCCAAGAGAAATATATTATATGTTTTATCTCAATCCAAATTTTCAACATTTAGAATGTAGAATTATGTATCCAAACGGACGAATGCCAACAAAGTGGAACATAGTGGAACATTGTGAACCGATTATGATTCTTGGCGAGCCCGCTTCCTATTTTTTTCACAATAAATGTATCTATGGTCGAGAGTTTATGCATGCGTCCAATTTTATCCGGACGTGAACTTTGTCGTTCGGCATGCAATTCAAAAAATAGCTCACAAACAAAGGACACTGAACCTACTGGTACAGAACTAAATGTTTGGTTGATACTTGAAGAGACGATTTCGTTTACCGATAAAATTCAACTATCAAATATGTTATGTTAAATGTTATGTAATATAAAAACTAGCATATAATTAAAGTATTTAATATAATGTTGTATTAGTCGTTGTACAAAAATATATCACCTCCTACAAAAATGACCTAATCCGATTGGCTTAAAGCGGTTACATGCCCATGGTACTTCGCTCTCGTATGGTATGAAATTACTGAGGGTGTTTATCCCATACACCATCAGTTACTAACAGTGTAACTAATAATAAGCTTTATACACAGGTCCGGCTAGCGTAGTTGGTAGAGCGCTGTACAACGAATCAAAGTATTCAATCCATGGCCCGTCCAAATGACTTGTGTGTGGATCGGTCATAACATATTTTCTACAGCCGTTTTTTCATTCTCCTGCTAACTCTAAAACTAGTACAGAAGTTGTTAGTTACTTGTACTGGTACATCAGCAGACCCACACAAGTTTGAGTTGGTAAACTGACCCTTGTGGTTTGACTTAATACTGCTAAAAGAGATATCCAACACATAAAAAAATATAAATTGAAATAACAATTTCCCTGTGTAACATTTAAATAAAATCAAATATTGCACAATATATGTTTAATTCGTTGATTAACCTATTAATTTTACACACATTTTAAATGCCTTTGTGTATTTTTGTTTTGGTAGCTTTACTTCTCGAAATGTTAACTTTTATCACATAATTGTGACAATAAAAGATGTGTACTGAAATAGGAAGACCGCATGTTTTGCAACATTTCTGAATGGAGATTATACATTTATATCGGTAAATGGCAAGGCAACGACATTAATCTCTCATGATACAAGAAACAGGCGCGAATGTAATGTGTTGTTTGCTTCACAATCAAGTATATCCATTACCTGATTTATGGTTCCAATAAATCAACCAGAGTAGTATTACACGACTGAAAGTTGTGCGACATTAATTAAACCAAACATAAATTCCTTTGATGGTATTGGATGGCACAGGATGTACAACAAGCTTTTATTCAGACGTTGGTGAATAAGAATTGCATGATACGCATAAAATATAAACACAAACATTTGGTCGTTATGTGTATTGTTGTTTATTTACATTCACGTAATTTATTGATACACACATAAATATAAATTTCATTCAGATAAGTCAAGATGATACTTTTATGATATGTTATATAATTAAAAAATGTAAATGTATTATTAAATATAATAAATATGTATATATGTTGCTGACGTTTATTCTAACGATTTCAAAGTTGAGATAGCAAGGCAAGATACAAAAAATATAAGCAGGATCATGTAAAGGATACTTGAGTTCATTACAATTGGTCATAACATTTGGAATCACAATTTAAAGTAACGCCAGTATAAATTAAATATCAAACATATGGTTCAAACCACATCACATTTGATGATGTACATAGGTATTTAATAACACTATCGTGTCTATGTTGTTTATTCATGAAGGTTTATTATATATGTATCATGGATACCATATACATGTACTGCCGTAAATTGATAAAGCGAATAACACAAAAGTAATTTTTTTAATTAAATGTTATTTTGTATCCTTCATATATTTCTGATGTATCCATGTTGATTGTTTAAGTTGTTTGTTAACCCAAATATATTGCCTTGAATAATCATTTATGGCCATAATTAGTTTTTCTTACCTTTCCCTATATGCAAATTGAATGCATCTATAGTTAATAAGATTTGACATTCAACGAATAATTAACTGTGTATGATGTATGTTTACTGTTTTACTCACCACGCATACTCAATACATTATTGGTAGAAAAAATGCATCTGGTAAGTTTACTTACCCGCTAGGTTATTGCAAACAGACGGATGGGCTTTCAAAAAAACAACTAAAATAGAACAGCTTATAATTAGCAGCAATTACATATAACGAAGATTTTTAATAGCTTGGGTGAAGCGTTTAATGTAAATAGGTGTAGAACTCATTATTAACTAATCCGATACATTGAAAGTCCTCTTCTCGTAGTGTTTCTAACGTCGGGGTAAGGTTTGCCCGATAACTTATGCACACTGTTATTTATCAAACAATAATCTGCTTGTCAGGGATGTTCATACCTAAAGAAACTTATGCATGCTTTTTAAATTATTGTGTTTTTAATTACAACAAAAATGTGAGGAATGATCATTCCTGAACGATAAAATGCAGTGCATTAAGGCAATATACATCAAATAGATTGATTAATTGCATTTTTTCTGGAAGATGCTTGGTGAACATATCAAATAGCAGGTAAGTCTCGTTTATCAGTTATATGTTTTAATGATTGCACTGAATATCACATCGTTTGATTTATACCATTGGATTTAGACTAAGGGTATAATGGTATAGTGATCAGCAACCGAAGACAGGGATTAATGAAAACAAAATGTGCATTAAACAGTACATATTATAAGAAAACATTTAAACGAACAGATGATTCATTTATACTTGATGCATTATACATATTTACCCGTAAATAAGCATATTAAATGTTAAACATATGTATGCAAAATGAAAATGTATAATCAAAAACATTAAGCAATATTAAGCGTTATGCACATGAATAATATACATAACGATATAGTTTTATTGTTTAACAATTTATTTAAACTTTAGTAAGAATTCATGTGTAATATATAGAAATAAATATACTAGACATCCCTATATGAACATATTCCTGAACAATTTTTTCCACGCAAGACCATATGCAATATTAACACGTACATTTATCACATAAACATATTTAAACATCGACCCCTTGTGAGGGCAATACGCTGAAAAATATGGTCCATATCACGCACGCATGTGTTGATACATATACCCACTCATCAATTACACTTCTGACGTAAAGTGTCATAACCAAGTAGACACGTGCTTTTTGAAGATCATAACAGCCATTTATGTAATTCAGTTGGAATAACATGAAAGAACATAGCAAGCACGATACGTTTATGTAAGATACACTTTGTTTTAACACCATACGTATAATCAGTGCATAAATACCTTGCATATGCTTGCCACGTGTCAAGAACATTGATCAGTTGAAAACACATCGCCACTATTACACGAATATACGTTGCATTACCCACATACACAAGAGTATTTTTCATCCCATTTTATACCGACATTGACGGTATAACACCGAATGGCATAAACTATCCTGTATCCCACCTTGTTGAATATACCTGTCGCGTGCACGGACTCCTTTTAACTTAAGCACTGAATGATTTTTCATAAGAAATCTTTAGAGTCAAGAAAACTTCAGCTTTAAAATTATATGACCTTCAACCTTTAAATCTAGTCAAGGGACATAATTTTTCGCCATCCGTATAATGAATCAGCTGATTGACGGCGTCATAAAATGACATACTTATTGCGTCTTTTTCCAAAAATATGTGATGTCATCTTTTGGTGTACACGAAACTAGTATGCGATGTCTGGGAATAAACACTGAAGACGCGCATTTGTTTCGTGTAAATTTATCCTGGTTGTAATTATGAAGTGCATATTCTATGGACTTCTTACCTCGGATGGAACCGGTGATACGAAGGATTTAGATCAACATGTAGATCTAGCTTATTCGTGTAATTGGTGATCAGAATGTGCGTGCCAATTTGGATGTGAAGTTGTGTGTGTAGAACATATCGATGGGTGTGTATTTTGGTTCAGTAGTCTATTCGAATTGTTTTGCTTTTGGATGTAAGTATACTTTAGGGTATTTTCTTTGATGAATAAACTTTTTCCTTGTTATTTTATCAAAGAAAGTCTATTCAGTAAGAATTACCCGTTTGCAACAAGTGTTTTAAAGTTTAATAGAATTCTGCCGGTTTATCTTAGGTTGGGTCATACACTACTGGATGTGAAGTCTAGATCTAGACGCCATTAAAATCTGCAGCATCCATGACGAAATAAGGCGAGTATAGTTTTTTTTATAATTTATGTTTAGAACGACTCTGTGTGTGTAAATGTACATGTAAATGTATGTTGACATCAACAACATTTTGTCAGGAGCAATTGCCGCCATATTGGATTTTGATCATTTTCATTCGAAAATAAAAACTTGTTACACCCAACATGAGTTTCAGTGCGATCATCTATACATAAAGGTAATCGAAATGTTCATAGCTATTTTAGAGAGATCCACACAGTAGATAAGAAGCTTCAGGCCGTAAAAACTGGACACAAGATCAAAATTATGCCAAACCCCATCGCGGAAAAAATCATTTCTTTGCAATCATCAACACACAAAGGTAAAATGTGAAATATTGTACGAAATTCATAAAATAAAAATTGAACAAAAGTTTTTCAACGAACTTATGGATGCATACATGAAAGGACGGAAAAAATGCAATACTTAATACCTCCCACTTCTTGGGAGAATGACATGAACAAAAGCATGAACATATAAATAGTTATAAAACAAAAATTTGAACCCGTATATGATATCTCAAGGCCAGTAGCTAAGATAGTATGTACGAAAAACCAATTATTACGCCGTTTGGAGATAAACATTTGTATTAAACTGTTGCTTTTTGGTTGGAATGTACAGATGGATTAAAAGTTGTCAACGCATGTGAATATATACGTGAATATAATTCCAGTGCGGAGTATACAGCAAACTGAACATAGAGTAATCGAATGAACTTGCACACGCTTTTGTAACACATACGTCAGTATATTTATATTCAATTGTAAAGGCAATAAATCACGTTTTAAACGATCGGTAATTGGTGAATAACTGTCTGACTTGAGTCTGTGGTGTATCGCAGTAGCATTGACATTAGACGTATCTTACTGATCTCACAGGATCGCAATTGTTATATCGTGCTTTCTGATAGAAAAGATGCCTTTTACTATTTTACATAGAACCACACACAACATCAGGAGTAAACAGCAAACATAATTAACCCATTTATGCCTAGCGTCTAGAAAAAAATACATTGGCAAACAGCGTTGGCCCAGATGAGACGCCGCACGATGCGGCGTCTCATCAGTTTCTGCACTGTTTGCATAAAATAATTTCTGCAAGAAATATTCGAAATATAGAAATACGTATACTAGACATCCCTAATTTTGGAGATAAATTGATCCAATTGAGAAGGATTGGAGAGTCCTCTAGGCATAAATGGGTTAACCGAATCGTGTGATGAGTGATAAACACATAAGTTGGATGATTTTTCACGCTAATCAAACATAATGCCCGGACCAAATATAATGCCAATCCGTTAATTTATTTATATTTCCAATAGTTCAAATGATGATATGATCAGCTCAACCGACACAAATGGTATTAATCCTTCAGTGTGCAATAATTCAATTAAACGTTTACTGAACACAACGCTAACCTCGTTTAATGTAACTTGAAATAACACTGTTCACTTTCATATGTTATGTGAATGTATTAGTACGCATTTTTATTTGTAATGTATATAAGGCAAAAACTTAGATAACGCACTACTTATGCTCTATAACACGACGCACAAGGCTTGTGAAACGTTTTACACCGTAAAATTTTGTACTGATGAGCTTTGAATTACCATAGATGTATTTTTGATCTCGATATTAGAATTATATTATAAGTGCAATAAATGTACTTTTAACATGTTTCTGACACGATAGTGTTATATAATTCAGGTTGTTTGACAAACGACAATTTTGTCAGTCAGTATATACTGGCTACGAATTCAATAAATCTGTAACATTAAAACACTATCAACTTGACAAACATATAAAGGAGCACTATGTGATATACATTTGAAAAGTGCAACGCAAAACTGTCAGACCTGAGGAATAGACGAACATGTGCAGAAGATCAGGAGCATGATATATCATATGTATATTAAACACTTAAAGTATCCGAATATATTGTGTTAAGTACATGCACTCAATGTGGACTACAATGCAATGTGTAATTTGACATACGGCAATAACGGCAAGTTTTATGGCACTTAAACAATAGTTTTCTAAGTGTCCGAACATTTAGGTACAAAACAATATTACATATACAGGTTTCCAAACAAAAAAGAGTATGCATTTTAAAAAAAATTGTAGTTTTTGCATTTTAAATTACAATGTAACCCTGTAGATTTATTTCGAACGCAAACAACGTTAACAGGTATACAATGCTATAGTAAAATGTCATAATATTTCTTCTATTCATTGTTCAGAGTTTTTATAATTGAATTTACTTGTAACGGACGCATTGGTACTCACATTCCAAAATGTGTGTGGATCGAGTACAGTTTGCAATTCAATCTTAATTTCTTGCAATTCAGTATGTACACAGCATTATCTTTTATTTTATCTCTAGTCATATGTCGGTAGTTACGGAAACCTCGCATCTAAGAGACGATGTCGCATGACATGTTTATCGATTATCAGGCAAATTACACAACTTTGACTGTATGCATCATCGCGGAAATGAAAGTTTTTGTTGGTGCTTTCGTACAAAATAGTTGTTCTGTTTAAATGTCATGCGTCAGTTTTCTATAATTCATAAAGCAAAGTATTTAAAAACGTTATGATTTAATTTCCTATGGATACATTTAAGCAGGTTTACAATTTTGTGACATACGCTTTGTAAAGAAATCCTATTCCTATGAGTGATTATAAATATTAAAACATATATTTTAGTCAGTAGTCTTATTGAACTTATGCTGTCGTGAGTTTGTAGTATGTTTATGTGTGGCCTTTTAGCTATTTTCACAGCTAAGATATTTCTTGTCGTTTTCCGAGGGAACGCAGTCTCGCCATTTTAAAATTAAGATCTGAGCATTACCTTGCACTGTAAGTCAAACATATTGTGGTTATTACTACTTTTAAGTACATCTTTTGTCAGATACATGCATATATTCCACAATCTAGTTCATTTATATAGAATCAATTGTCTGTTAAAGAATGGGTTATTCATTCTCGATGTATTTCGTACCAGCAATTCATTACTCAATTACTCAACATGTTTAATACAAATATAATTAAGTTTCTTTTCTTGTGTCTTTTTATGCCCCCAAAGGAGGGCATATAGTGATCGGACCGTCCGTCTGTCTGTCCGTCTGTCTGTCTGTCTGTCTGTCTGTCTGTCTGTCTGTCTGTCTGTCTGTCTGTCTGTCTGTCTGTCTGTCTTTCCGTCACACTTTGCGTTTAGGTTTCTCAAAATGCTCATAACTTCTACGTCCCTGTGATATAACCTTCATATTTGGTATGCATGTGTATATGGACAAGGCTTTCCCATACGCATAACAAGTTTGACCCCTGTGACCTTGACCATGAACTTAGGGTCCGCGTTTAGATTTCGAAATCTGCGTTTAGGTTTCGAAAATGCTCATAACTTCTATCAAAGCGTTTATAGGGGGCATATGTCATCCTATGGTGACAGCTCTTGTTAGATGTTGTTATTTCATTGAAGCTCTAAACTGTATTTTAAAGCATAGTTTGAATGAAAATTAATATTATAAGATGCGTGTTTTTTATTGGCGCTCATAATATATTTTCAGTCGGTAGTACAGACATTATCAATCTTCAGTCGTTAATGCTGCGCCTTTCACCAAGATGTGAGTCAGAATGGTTTTTGTTAAATCTGTTGATCGTTGAATACTATGCGTAGTTCACAAGTTTGAGATTATTTTGTGGATTGTAAAGCATAACATGTTCTATTCAAATTATAGAAAATTAACCATTTGAAGAGTATTTCAAAAAAATTGTTGAGTGTCGAAACATGTTCTTTTTTAGCAAATTTTCCAGATATGCATCGGAAGTGTGTGTGTATAGTTTAATTTGCTTTGATACATTATATATTTGGAAGTTATTACCAGTATAAGACAGCTACCTTGTTCCGTCTTATTTCAAGAAAGGATTTTTCTTTATTTAGATTACCATTTATGCTACTCATCATCTTTATTAGAAAAATAGACGTTACTGTGTTCTCGATACATATTTGTTAATATCTTTTTGTCATTTAAAAAATGTTTTGGCTGTTTTGTAAGTATTCGCTTGTTTTGTAACAGCCGTTACGGGGGCTATAAAAAGTCAATGAACAGTTAACTGCTGTTTCGGGTTAAATCTGTACAATATCTTTGAGACAGAAAAGGGATTTTCTTACTAAATATTTTATCCATTCTTCTATTATTATTTCATATTGTCGAATTTTGAACAAAGTCACTTCAAATGCACATCAATGAAGTATTGTTGAGTTCAGAGCGAGTGACAATTAAGTGCTTAGCGTAAATTTGGTAGTGTGTAACCTTTAATAATTTGCACGTGTTCATGCTAACTATTCGTCTGTGTTACTTCTGTAAAAATAAACAAACTGCGAATAATCATAGACTTAAATGTAATGCAACAATGCGAAAAAATCTTATTGTTCTTTTAGTTTTGTAACTACAACAAGATATATTATATGCATTATTATTTTCACATTTACTTCCACATCGCCAATGCATTTCCATTGGCGATGAATGATGACCAGTCGCACAGTGATTCTGACTGAAAAATCGTCGACCCAAAGCATGGTCGTACATGTCGACCGAAATGATGGTCGATCGAATTATCGGTATGATGACATTTAAAACAGTAAGCATACAGTTTCTAAGCATCATCTGTAGCAAATGTCGGACAGTGAACAACAACATGTTTACAGATAAAATGATACATATACAACCCTTGTTGATTTTATCGAACAGCTATGATATGCAATTTCTCATGTAGATGTATTTTGTGTAGAAAGTACCATGGAATTGGAATTTGAAGACTTATTACATGACATTTACAATTCCGAATTTAAGAATCGTGCGTGATAAACAAACATTGTTTGGAAATGAATGTCATCCGGACAGACATCGTTACAAATTTAAAACTATTTTTTGGCAGAATTGTTTGCTCGTCTCGATTACTCAAGAAAATAATGATATTACGAATTACGAACTCTCCGGAGTTTTTAAAATGTGTCTGCCTCCATGGAAGTGGATTGCATCACTGTTGCAAAATGTGAAAAAAACTATAAGTAAGCCTATTCGATTCGGAACGAAAATAATTTAAATGCATACACCGGTATAATTCAACGCACATGCCGGGAATGCTTAAGCATTGTCAATATAAATGCAGAACATTTATGTTGTTGTCTCGACAACATATCTTTTCTCAATATAGAAAATGAAGGTATTAACTTTCATGCAAGGACGTAAACATTTTTATCAGAGACCTTACAGGAGAAAAGATGCGACGTTTAATATATTATATTTTTGCGCACAATTTGACACAATTATATTTTGGTTTGCATAAAATTTCCCCTGAGCTTGAATGTCTCGTTATTCTAAACACACTTTTGGAATGTATTGACGGCGCAGAACTAAAGCGGATAACATTGAAGCAATAGTGTGGTATCGCTGTGAACGCGACACGACCACGAATCACATCAGCACTTTAAAAATGCAAACTGCAGTGGATTGCATATTATTCACATGTTACAATCGTAAATAGTTTATGCATGCGTCAAATCTTATCCGGACTTGAACTTTGTAATTCGGCATGCTATTTTTAAAAAAAGCTTACGACAAAGGACACCGACCTTACTGTTACAGAACTGTTGCACTGAACGCGAATACTGAACATAGTATTTGTGTAAAGGAAGCAACTGGTAAGTTTACTTTACCGCTATGTTAATGCAAGTAGACAGACGGGATTTCGTAGTACAGAAATACTTAATTAAAACATATGATATAAAGCATATGCAATTAAACAGCAATTGCAGATGATGAAAATGATTTCATAGCTTACGTAAAAAGAAACTTAAAATATCTTATGTAAATGCAAAAAAAGTGTAACTCACCTTTTATTAAACCGATACATTGGCAGTCTTCTTTAGATAGTGTTTCTAACATCAGGATTGGGTTTGCCCAGATAACTAAATTAAATGAACAATAATATTTATCAATCATCTGCTTGTTAGGGTGTTCTTTCCTTAAGTAACATTTACATGTTTTTTAATAAATGATCACTAATAATTTCGTTTTTATTTACAACAAATGATGAGGAACGATCAAGATAAGACGCAGTGAAAAAAACGCAATATATCTTAAACTGATCGATCAAACGAATGAATCTTTAAGATGCAGGGCGAAGATATAAAATTTCAGGTTAGTCTTTTTCTAATTATATGTTCTTCTTACTGCACTGGGTATCACATTATTAGATAAATATCATTGGTTATGGACAAAAGGCAAATTGGCAATATTGATCAGCGACCGAAGACAGGGATACATGAAAACAATCTGCGTATTTAACATTACGCGGTATAATGAAACATCCGAACGCATAAATGCATCATTTATACTTGATGACATTCATATATTTTACACGAAGAATCTGCTTGTTAAAATTAAATATTTCTACGCACAATGAAAATGTATAATCTCTAATATAAAGCGCTATGCACATCAATAATATCATATTACGATGTAGTTTTATTCTTTAACAGTTCATTTAAACTCTAGTAAGAACTAATGTGTGATATTCAACTGATATAGACATGTCACACTGTACAATTTCCTCCACAACATTTCCACACAAGATCACGTGCAATATCAACACGTTCATTTATAACAAAACACAATCTTTATATATCGAATTTATCATCAAAGTTTTACTAAATATGTACCATATCACCCAAACATGTGTTTATACCCACTTTACAAGAACACTTCTGATACACAGCATCGTTCCCCTTCACGCCCTTAATTACTGATTTACCGATGCAAAGGTGAAGTACATTCCTTCAAAAGGACTTGATTGAAACATTATTATGCCATAACAGAGCAGACACGTGTGGTTTGAAGATGATAACAAATATTTTTTTGCTACATTTGGAATAACATAAACGTACCTTTAAATCGCGATTTGTTTATGTAAGATGCACTTTGTTTGAACATCATACGCATAGTCAGTGCATATATGCCATGCATATGCATATGCTCGCCACTTGTCAAGAACATGTACACGTTAAATACAATGATACACATTGCCACTAGTACACGAATCTACCTTGCATTACCCAAATACACAATAGTAAATTGGCTTTCTATATGTTTAAACATCAGCCAACATATGTGATTGGTTTCCATGACAACACTACGATAATTGAAATACATTTAATCGTACATAAAGGTCACCTTTATTTATTTTTATATAAGTTGATAAGATTTTATGGTAGCAATTTCATAATGCGTGCAAGGCGCATAAAGTTGTTTTGTTCTGGTCCGTCACATATATGAACCACTGGAGCTAAAATAAAATAATACTTTAAATGTGTCAGAACATTGATGTCTCAACAACGCACGTTTGGACACAGACACATCGAGCATCGTCTAAAGTTGACACATCTGCCTAAATTCTGCCCAAACACTCACCATTAGTTTTTAGTACGATCTTCTACAAGGTTATCGAACTGTAAATTCCTATTTCAGAGAGCTCCAACTAGTAGATAATAAGCTTCAGGACGTACACAAACTGGACACAGGGCCATACTTCTGCCATATCTCATCGCAGGAAAAAAAAATTACGCTCATCTACACACTCAGGTCAATAAAATTTTAAAAAATGTGCGAAGTTGTTTACGAAAAATGAAAAAAACAAGCTTCGGAACGAATTTACGGAAGCACAGATTCACGGACGGACAAAATGCAATACTTAATGCCCCCACGTCTGAGGCATGAACAAAAGCATGTATAAATGTATATATATAAATATTTATCAAAAACTTTTAAATCCGTTTATGATACCACGAGGCCAATAGTTTTGATATTACGTACGTAAAATCAATAATTTAGGCGATCATATGTTGGCGATCAACATATATGTTCAAACTGAGTTATTGTTTTTTCCTTTTTACATTTTTAGATGGATGAAAACTTATGGATATATATTCGTGAATTTTATTCCAGTGCGGAGTTTATAGCAAACTGAACATTGAATAATCAAATGAACTTGCGAACGCTTTTGTAACAAATCTGTTAGCATATTTATATTCAATTATAAAGACAATAAATCAAGGTCTTAACAATCGGTAATTGATAAATACCTGTCTGGTTTGAGTCCGTGGTGTATCGAAGTTGCATTTACATTGGACGTATCTTAATGACCTCTAACAGGCTCGCATTTGTTATATCGAGCTTTCTAATAGATATAGTGCCTTAAGGAATTTAATATACACCACACACCACACCACATGAAATAGTAATCAATATTAACCGAATAGTGTGTCGAGTGTTAAACATATAAGTTGGTTGATTTTTTTCCGCCTTATCAAACACAATTACGCCACCAAACGTATTGTCCAACCGTACATGTACTTACAAACTTTTTAAACGTCAAATGATGATTATCCGCTGAACCGTTATAAACAGTTTAAATTCCTGTAGTTTTAATACAAAATGTAATTCAGTTAAACATTTACTGAAACCAATGCAAACTTTGTGTAATGTAATTTGATAGACCTATGTTCTCTTCATAATGTCTTGTGAATGTTTAACAAATATAAACTATATTTGTAATGCATATAAGGCATAATGCCAATACAAGAGCATGGATAAAAATCTGGTTTTGAAAGCGTATTAATTACTTTTACTAATAATGTGAAGCGAGAGAAATTTAGATCGAGCACTTCTAATGTTTTATAACACGAAACACTAGACGGTGGATTTAGGTTAAGAACAACACTGTCGTATGAAGGACTGGTGAAAGGTTTTACACCGCAACATTTTGTACTGATAAACTTTGAATAACCATAGCTTAATTGTTTAACTCTATAATAGAATTTCACAATAAGTGAACTACTCAAATGCTTCTAACACGTTACAGTAATATAACCATGGATGGTTACCAAACTACAATTGCGTCAGTATATACTGACTAAGACTTCATTAAATCTGATGAACTTTAATGGCAATATCAACTTTCCAAACATATACAGGAACTCTGTGTGTTATATATTTTTTTTAAACAACGCATAACGTGTGCAGTAGATCTGGAGCATCAGATAGCATATGTATATTAAACACTTAACGTTTCCGCATTATATTGTTTTTAGTACATGCATTCAATGTGGAATACAATGCAATGTGTGATTTGACATACCGTAATTACTCAAAGTGTTTGGACACTTAAACACTTTTTTTGTGTCCGAAAATTTTAGTACAAAAACGATATAAAACAAATAAAGGTTTCCGAAAATGTAGACAAACAATAGGTATTCGAACATTTGAAGACACCTTATAAATATTTTATTGACGACCGAAAACGGGTTTGTAATGTGTAAAGCTTCAATTGTTTCAACATATAACAGCGAGCACTTGTAAAATAACACGCACTGAAGTATACGTTACTATAATTATTATTAAATCATCGTTTAAGCTCATAAGTTAACGATTAATTGCTCAGCTTATTATTTTAAACACAAAATGCTTCTCTTAACATATTTAACATTGGTATACGTATACATTCACATGTCAAACCCATTCGTGTAATACTTTTTCATTAACAAAGTTTGTTGAAAATTAAATTTAAATTAACTTGAGTAAATGAGTAATTGATTTTATCTTTACATAACATGTCATAAACATAAACTTATAGTAAAAAGTACTTGCTCTTAATTGTGATATAAATAGATATGGGTCGTGATCTGTGAAAAGAAGGTGTAATGTATGTGTGTAAAGTGACGGCCCAGATGAGCCTGTGTAGTCCGCACAGGCTAATCATGAACGATACTTTCCGCCGAAACTGGATTTTTACTCAGAAGATAATTTCTTCAAACAGAAAATAACAACTAATCAGAAAGTGTCGTCCCTGATAAGCCTATGCCGACTGCACGGACTAATCTGGGACGACAATTTACGCACATGCGTAAAAAAAACCTTTCCACGAAGCACGACTCATATATTACTTCAGGTATCAACAGCCCTGACAAGAAGATGATTATTTTATCAATAACACTGTTTGTTTGTTATGCGGCAAACCATAAACTGACGTTAGAAACACTATCAGAAGTAGACTATGAATTAATCGGATAAATTAACGCCGGGTTCAAATATAACGACTTATCTAGTTTTTAATATGATATTTTACAACAGTCTGCATAAACTATAGACAATTCTTCATTTTTTGTCATTGTTGTTAACATTAAGCTGTTACAATTAATTGTGTAATTATGAGATCCGAGCTGTCTGTTTGCAATAGCTTAGCGGGCAAATATACTTACCAGATGCTTCCGTTCCACGAATAATATTTTAAGTATGCGTGGTTAGTACAACATATATCAAACAACGTTTACAGTCACCTGCATGTTGAATGTAAAATCTTATTAACTCCAAATCCATTAAATTTGGTAAAAAGGAAACTTACATGAATCTGATGTAAGCACTATTATGACTTTAGATTGTAACCTTACAAAAACACTATAAAAAACAAACACAGCATTGAATAAACCGGAAATAAGCAAATAAATATATGAAAGCAATGTTCAGTTGATTCTCATGCTAAGGATACTTTTCGTTGTCCGATGTATAAACCGATGGCACTCAATGATTACTATTTCCGGGATAACTATTACCCGTTACGAATAAACAACATAAACATGACTTGATATAATAGGTGCTGCTGCAAATGATATACGATGTATTTACTACATAGTTTCATCATCCAATAAGATGTCGTCATTTGTTCTACGCGAAAGTACAATATACCGCAGTTTTGGGCGAACGAGCGTAAAATAGCATCCGTAGTTGATGTTCCGAGTTTAGAGGATCATTTTCGAGTAAATTCAAAACAAAGAGTATAAAGAGTATAAAGGATCGTAATGACCGAACTTCAGTAGATCTTTGAAAACGTATTTCAATACCAATCATCATTTTCAAATATGATTTAAAAACATTTCTTAACAATCGACGAACGCTTATTCCTCGATAAACACTACGATTACAGCTATAGACAATGTCATTTAATAACGTTAAAGCTCGTGCTCTTGCACGGATGTGAAGTTTTAATATATATTGAACGTGACGAATTAAAATAACTTAAAAGATGTGTGTAACGGTTTAATAGTTTTGATTGCAAAGATAGATCAAACAATTATTATAAGCAGGATTTTGTAAACAATACAATTGGTCATTACATTTGGGATCACAATTGCAAGTAACGTTAGTATAAATTAAATACCAAACACATATTTCAATTTCAAGTAACGTCAGTATACTTACATATCAAACACATATTTAATGACAACGGTTCAATCTGGAATTTCTCTCGGTTCGTTGTCGGCAGAAAACAATCTTCGAGAACAGTTCTTTGCAATGGTTTCTAAACTGAATGTTACAGAACGAATATATGAATGGGTTTATGGCGCTGGAAAGTATATAGGATCTCACAAACACCAAATAAGCCATGTACGAGGACTTGGATGTTTCTGGTAAGTTCATAAAATACAATGGGTTGATCTGTCGCATGATCACCAGTGTGTAGAACGGCAGAAAACTCAATACGTACGCGATTGTTATTAAGAACAACATCATGGTCGAGCGTCCTATCCGAACAGTAACGCAGTGTGAACACCTGTTTCGACCAGATGCGGTAAGGGTTGAGGAGCCTCTTACAAACATATACCGGATTCGTTTTGTCTTTCTCTTCACCTTTGCATGTTGCCCTTCTGCAGAAGCTTGTGTTTTTGACAATGCATCACCGTCCAAAGCATCTACGTCTTCCAACTGGTGTTTCTCATTTATTGCTGACCCATTTTGAAGAGCGTTCGGTTCATCGCTATTCTTTACATCCAAATTCGCGCAGCTGGTCGCAAGAACAGTACCTAGCATAGGTAGCAGCTGTAGGCTAGTTCCATTACTTTCATCATTATTTAATTCATTATGGATTGAATTGGTTTGTGCAGGCTCAATATTGGGATAAACATTGCGAGTCAATGGCATTTTGTTTCCACCGTTCACACCGTTTGATTGTTCATGATCAGACTTTACTGTTATTGATCTTTCGTCAATTATCTGCTGTACATGGGAAGTTTGATTCTGCTTGAATTTCCTGTGTTTGTGTATTTGAATTACAATGGCGTAATAAAGTATTATCAGGACCGCAAACACTATTGCTGTCGTAGATGTCAACAAAGCAAAATATGCCATTGGGTATGACGTCACATCGTAATTGTTTTGCAAAGAACACGAAAATGAAGTTATATTAGCTATACGAGTTGTACGTGTCCCATAGAGCACCAGCGATGGCCAAGTTACACACAAAGCGACAACAATTGCACCGATGCATATACACTTCGACGTCCATTCACTGAAGGTCTGCTTGTATGGTCGGCAAATCCGCTGAAATCGGTCTAGGGCTATTCCAACCAAAATCAACGCAGACGAGCAATTCATGACAAAAGTCCCATATCTAAATATTTTACACAGGAACGGGGAATTCAACTTGAAATAGTTCTTCATTACGAATATTTCCATCGGCAAGATGGTCGCGCTGTTGAACATATCAAGTACGGCGAGGAACAGAATGAAAATCCTCGAGGTACTTCTGCGCCATTTGAAGAAATACACGTAGAATACGACCATGTTTCCCGGTAAACCTACCACCATCATTATGCCACAGAAAATGATCGCAGGAAGCATATACACAAGAGAATAATCATCTATTACTTCCAACTGGCGAACATTATAGAAGAGTTCGGTCTCGTTGACAATACTTTCCAGATTGTAATTTGGAAATATTCCACCAGCTGATTGTGTTATATTTATATCCATGGTACTAATATTCATGATACTTGTTTGAAATGTTTAATCCCTCATTATATCAGCTTATGAATGTGGTATACACAGAAGTATAATCAGTGCGCGTTTTAAATGTTTATTATCTTTCTGCGAAATACCAAATAATTAAAATGGGTTAGCTTCATTTTTCAAAGGACACACTTTTTGTTACACAACAAACGTAATAGTATATTTGTCCAAACTTCTTTTTGCTGGCACCGTATTGTTGAATCGACATCTGATCGTTCGGTTTCTTATGCGAACACTGTGGTTGGACCAACAATTACTGATCTGGATCTGAATAAATAAAATAATAAATATTGGTTTACAATTCCGCGTCAATTCACAAAACACATTTCTGGTCAACAAATTACCCTCTAATCTACTCGGCATTTGACCGTTCATTCTAGGTTACTGCCATTACTGAGACAAAGCAAACGTATCGTAGGCAGATGTTAATGGAACCCATCCACGGCAAAAAGAGGTTTCTTGATTATTGGTCCCAAATAACTTATCAGCGGATGAAATAAACAGACATACTATGATAAGTATAGTTTAAATTAAGCCATTGACGAAGTTTAAGTGCCCGATTTAAATGAATAATGTTCCTAACTAATATTGTTGTAACTAGAAAAGGCATTATTACTTTTGTAGAAATTGATTTATTGGCTATAAAATGACTTAATCTATATTGATGAGTAATAAAGTGGAATAAAGACGCTTATACAAGCCCAATTTAGTTGTATTGTTCTTAAACACAAACGCGTTTAATTTAATAATAAGCATTAAGTTACTTTGAAGTTAACAAAAATTATATTCTGATATTTAAACATACGAAGGGCAGTCTGACCATTACGGGCTTGGCTCGCATTTCATAATAATCTGTTATGAATCGGCTGGTTGTATAATCCACAATATACGGTTATATACAGCTTTTTACACATAAAATGGATTATTGATACAACCATGTTGGTTTTTCTTGATTGAAGTCTTATTTTGAAATATTTTCCAAAGACGTTAATTTTACATAACTAAAACTTATATAATTACAACCAACCGCTTTTATATCTGAATACATATGCGGTTTGGTGACGTAAACAGTGTGTCAATATATTTATTGTCGTTATTCAATCCAAGTTAAAACGCTTATAAAAGTGTCTTTGATATTTAAAACTTGTTGACCAATAACGATACAAATGTTAAACAATTTCTTTTAACGAATTCTTCGCGAAATATATTGCTGTATTATTGTATTGCATAACACTGTAATCGAACTTCGATATAAGTATAGTTATTAAGAAGGTATCATAATAATTGTGCACGAGCATTATTTCATAGCAATAGACAACACTTTATAAAAGTGTTAATGTTTCGCATTGAAAAGCGTACGAGGTCATCGTTGATCAAGCTTGTTACTTCGGACATCGTAATTAGAAATTCAATGTATGATTTGTACACTCTTCGTCTTTAACCGAACAACAGCAAGAGAAGATAATAAATATACAGCCATTTATAATACATATAAAAAATATGTTTAAATAGGGTCCCTATCCATAATCATAATCAATCTATATGTCAAAGGTATGCTTATTTTCACTTTATCGATCAAACGTTAAATATTGCGTATAGGATGCACGTTTCTACTTGTATATGCATACATGTACAACAACCTCCTATGTAGTTATACTGAAAACAGCATGTACGTTCAGCTGCCCGTTGTGTGTGTTATTTTAGTTATGTCGATAATGAAACTAGTTCAAGTACGTTTTCATTAATTCATAATACAATAATAATAATGATAATAATAATAATTATTATTTTTATTATAATAATAATAATAATAATAATAATAAAAATAATAATAATAATAATAATAATATAATAATAATAATAATAATAATAATAATACTCATAATAATAATATGATACAACACCTACTACTACTACTGATAATAATAATTATATAATGCTTATAACCGTGCTTTTACAAACGAAATATTGAAGAGACGTTCTGTAGATTAGGTGACATATTTTCCTTAAGTGAGTTTTAAATACAGAGCAAATATCTTATGCAAACTAATATATGCAAAATAAAAAAAATAAAAAAAGGTCCAATTATCGTTTCGGATTTGCGAATATTCTCTTCACACAACTGTTCAATTAAATAGTTCTTAATTTTCATCGTTTATTACACGTATATGTATTATAGCCTCATATATGTTTTCTCCATATTTACTCCACGGGATATAAACGTCTTTTGTGCCATTTAATTCAACTTATATTTACACTGCGGTCAGAGAAGTTGAACCAAAAATAATTAATGAGTGTGCTATTTGGCATATGGTCTATATTTGACGATGGGTGTATGTCGAAATATCAATAATAATGCATAAAGAAGGTGGCACAGTCAGGGTAAATTTATAGCTAAAATTATGTTTATAGCTATTTTAATATCGGTCAGACAAATTAATTGCCTTTGTCATTCTGAACTAGAGAGCAATATAATTTTTGTTTTGTTTTTAGTTCTTCAGAAGTTATTTAAGACGTTATGCCAATGATAATGTCAATTCGCCATTATGTGTATGATATTGATGATTTAAAGTTTAAGATTTGTATCTTTTTTATTTATTCGCTAACCAATTTTAACAACATTTTACAGAATACCATATGTAAGTCTTAAACCGGAAATTGTTCGTGCATATGTTTTGAATTTAAAACGAGCGCGAGGTGTGTACCATATAAAAAGGAATTAAAACAAAACGAATTCATACCTCAATGGCAAAATATCCTCTTACCATGTAAAGCACATGAAATTACACACAAAAGGACTGAATATAGAAAAGCTGCTCTGATTCCATATTAAGATTGCGAAGCATCTGCTCCCGCTGTTAGATTGAAATCGCCTTTATACCTGCAGCCGTCTGCTCCCGCTGTTACATTGATATCACAATTATACTTTAGAGCAGCAGCATAGGAGAGGGATCAATGGCAGTGTCCGCTTGGGATTGCTAGCATTCCAATGCAACTTGGAACTTGCTAACGTTCAAAGTGTGATATAACGTGTTCCAATTAAATAACAGTCCATGTTGACGACCATTAAGCAACTGATACTATTTATTGAATATAAGTAACGACGCTGTTTGTTTATATGTTAAGTATTTAAGACGTTAAGTCTTTACACTGTATGTCCTACATGAAAATGCACTCTTTCAAATATACACATTTAAAAATAGTAAATTTAAAAGTATATATGAACACTATAATTTTCGTACATTTCATATTTCAAGGAAATGTCAGTTACCAGACCTTTTCCTGGAAAGAGCATTAACATATTGCATTTATTAGAAAGATGTGTTTTTTTTAATTATTATCTTAAAATGAGATATGCCGTCATATATTTGATATTCCTGAGATTGGCGTTGGCGTCTAATCAATTTTTTTATTCAAATGTGATAACACTGATATATTTGTAACGACTTTCGTTTTAAATGATTTTCGTCATTATTTATATTCACATTGTTTTATGGGATTAAGTGTTTATTTTCTGTACATCCGTATATTATGCGAAATGTTCGCCTAAACATCATTCAAGTCAAGGTTTATTTTACTATGGCATCTATAAAAAAATTCGATCGCTCAATTAGCACCCAATGTATATTGGCGTCATAAAGTATTCAAGACCATGACAGAAGTAAGAAAAATATAATCCGTCAAAAATTTAATATATTCAACACATTCATTCATTCATTCATTTATTCTAATATGACATATTATTTTAATTATTTTATGTCGACCAAGCACTTGCTTAATAGCTATTACATTTTAAGTATATAATGTCGACAAATAGAAAATATTTAAATATATTTGAAATGATACTCTGAAATAATGAACATATATTTAATTCGCTTCACCTTTCTCGGCATTTCATTTGTAAACAATGCTATATGTGTCATGCTTTCATTAACATAATATTTTGATATTGTATTTCCCGTATTAAGATGCCTTTATTATAATATATATGTGACTCCTGGTTAGTGTGTATATATGGATTTGTCGCTAGGTCTTTGAAATATTTGTCAATAAATTGTGTTCAGGTATTTTGTTGTATCATACTGCTTCATTGATTACTGCCTAGTATACAGCTGTCTGATTTTGTTTATCGGTTCAAAAGAAAATTGTTAAATAACATAAGAAGATGTTTGTAGACAGGTTATATTCCTCGGAATCAACTATAATGTAATCGTGATGAGCAAAATAGTATCAGACTTAAACAACTAATTTATACCAATATATATAATATTTAGCTACAAATAGCAACAAAAAAGGTAATATCATATTTAATTAAAAATAAGCGCGAATGCTCATGACGTCATTATTAACACATCCAACATCAAATAAAATATTAATTCCCGCTTACACGGCAGGCTTATAGCGATTTTAGTATTATTTCTTTTAAAATGGGGACGTAAAGGTATTCTATTCTAAGTCGAGCCTGATGTATAACACAACTACCATGCAGTTATCTGTTTTGTCTGTATACATTTCATTTATGACGACAATTCTTCAAAATATGAATGATACCAATCGTAATATTACATGTTTAGCAATTAACACGATGTGTTACAATACAGTAGTGTACACTGAGATGATACAAACCATTGTTTAGTTTAGCATTCGGCATAATGACACGCAAATCACAAAGTGTATTTAATAATCTTATAATTGTAACTAAAATACCATATTGATCACAATATAAATAACTCAAACTATTTTAAATAAAATAACAGTTGAAGTTTATTAAAGAGTGCTAGCCGACACTGATATTTTCCGTCTAAAACTACCATTCAATGCGTTGGTTTCTTTGGTTTTCTGAACATGATTAAACGTAGTATACGAAGATGCGACGTCGCGATTTAATTTATTAATACGACGCCATACAAGAACGCCCCCACCCCCTAAAAACGGTTAAGCAAAAATACTGTTTAAATAAAACGTTACATTTTCAAAATATTGATACTATTTTTCAATTCAACTTAATTGCATTTTGATTATGTGAATAAATAATTTTTAAAGTATAGCTGATTAAATTTTTTAAACGGACCGATAAGATTAAACACATAAAATGATATTATAAATTAAGGGAAAGTGTAAAAACTTAAATGAAACTTGAATTATATTTACAAATAACATTAGGAATGCACTGACGATTTACTTAAAATTCTGGTTTTGTCACAGTTGACGTTATATTCATGTATGCCCCTAAAATGGTTCGATGTATATGTATTCACCGTTATTTGCATTATGCTATATTCATACATAATTCAAAATAATAAAGATTGTAATAATGCAGTCACGACACACAGAAAGAGATAAAGGGATTGTGTTTTTGTTATTTTCTGTAACTGTGTAATTCAATTATTTGAAACTGAAGAACTGTTTACCAACTATATTAGTCAAGTGGATGATATCAACCTTTGAAGTATTAAAATTTAATACATAGTTTAGCGGATGACAATACGTATGGTCGGGAAAAAGTGACAATAGTGGTCGGTTAACACAATTCAACATATATTTGTATCACTAATAGCTCGACTCGGCTAATTATATTTGTTTTTTCATGGTTGTTTGATGAGTGGTTACATGTATATATAAATTTCCTAAAAGCACTGTTTCTAAAAGAACGCTCGATATTACATTTGCGATTCAGTGGGTTGTCATTAAGACACGTCCAAATTCAACGTATCTTAGATGCACCAGGACTCAATCCAGACAGTTGAACTATTCATCAGTTTCCGAACGTCTAGAGCTTGATTGATTTCATTTACAGCTGGACATTTGTAGAATAACATATTTGAAACGAGCGTATACGTATGCATTAGTACATTTATTTATTATATTTGCAGTATGTTGTATTATCCATCTATATATGATATATTTTTCACTGATTGCATACATCTTAACATTAAACCTTATAAAGCATTGTAGACATATGTGTATGGATTAGAGAGTTATTTTGCTAAATAGTCATATATAACTATTTGTGTTTATTACAACAAACCCCGCACGTATTTGGATGCATATATCCTTTTTCCGTTCATCTCTGCGTAACTCAGTACTATTGGATGGATCTCTCTTAATCGCTTTTATTTTAACAACCATAGGGTGTTTATGATCGAAAAGAAAGGAATTTGTCGGCGATTTGTGATTAATTTTGACCCTTGCTTATTTTTCACGTCATAAATCGTGTTTTCAACAATTCTCGAACGTTTGGTTTGAGGTTTCTCAAAGTTGAATGAACATTCACAGTTAATTAAGTATCCTTAATGTGAAGGTGATCGTTTAGAAAAGATAATATAGGTGTGTCTATCTTGGCTGAATTCCGACAAATTGTCGTTTCGTCAACTGCAGACTTAAAGCGGGTACATACGATTTTGTCAAAAAGTTATGAATTTATATAAAATGTTTAAAAAACATATTATACATATATTTCAATATAAACCAAAATAAAAGTTAAGAAAAACATGTGTCGAAAAATGCGAAATAAACAAGATATTTAATTCTGAAATCGAAAAAGGCTGTACAGCCGAGTTCGCCAGCATGTACATCATGCATGTACGATGTGAATGTAAAAATAGATTTACGGATAAAGGCGACTGTTGACGCGTGCGCAGAAACGACACACAGAAAGAGATAAAGGGACTGTGTTTTTGTTATTTTCTGTAACTGTGTAATTCAATTATTTGAAACTGAAGAACTGTTTACCAACTATATTAGTCAAGTGGATGATATCAACCTTTGAAGTATTCAAATTTAATAAATAGTTTAGCGGATGACAATACGTATGGTCGGGAAATAGTGAAAATAGTGGTCGTTTATCACAATTCAACTTATATTTGTATCACTAATAGCTCGACTCGGCTAATTATATTTGTTTTTTTCATGGTTGTTTGATGAGTGGTTACATGTATATATAAATTTCCTAAAAGCACTGTTTCTATAAGAACGCTCGATATTACATTTGCGATTCAGTGGGTTGTCATTAAGAAACGTCCAAATTCAACGTATCTTAGATGCACCAGGACTCAATCCAGACAGTTTAACTATTTATCAGTTTCCGAACGTCTAGAGCTTGATTGATTTCATTTACAGCTGGACATTTGTAGAATAACATATTTGTAACGAGCGTATACGTATACATTAGTTCATTTATTTATTATATTTGCAGTATGTTGTATTATTCATCTAAATATGATATATTTTTCACTGATTGCATACATCTTAACATTAAACCTTATAAAGCATTGTAAACATATGTGTATGGATTAGAGAGTTATTTTGCTAAATAGTCATATATAACTATTTGTGTTTATTACAACAAACCCCGCACGTATTTGGATGCATATATCCTTTTTCCGTTCATCTCTGCGTAACTCAGTACTATTGGATGGATCTCTCTTAATCGCTTTTATTTTAACAACCATAGGGTGTTTATGATCGAAAAGAAAGGAATTTGTCGGCGATAGTGATTAATTTTGACCCTTGCTTATTTTTCACGTCATAAATCGTGTTTTCAACAATTTTCGAACGTTTGGTTTGAGGTTTCTCAAAGTTGAATGAACATTCACAGTTAATTAAGTATCCTTAATGTGAAGGTGATCGTTTAGAAAAGATAATATAGGTGTGTCTATCTTGGCTGAATTCTGACAAATTGTCGTTTCGTCAACTGTAGAATTAAAGCGGGTATATGCGATTTTGTCAAAATTTATGAATTTATATAAAATGTTTAAAAAACATACTATACATATATTTCAATATAAACCAAAATAAAAGTTAAGAAAAACATGTGTCGAAAAATGCGAAATAAACAAGATATTTAATTCTGAAATCGAAAAAGGCTGTACAGCCGAGTTCGCCAGCATGTACATCATGCATGTACGATGTGAATGTAAAAATAGATTTACGGATAAAGGCGACTGTTGACGCGTGCGCAGAGTAGTTGCTTGTTTCAAAACGGCGCAGCCCATGGATTTGAGCAAGCGTAAATCTGGCCGACAAAAAAGAGACAGAAACACGAGGCAAATACGGCAATTAACCAACACAGGGTGTATATAGGCTCATGTTTAGAAAGATGGACGGCGGTGAAAGACCAAAATGGTCTCAAAACACATATGGAAGTGGCTATGCTGTTGCTGGACTCGTAAGTTACCAAATATTTTGTGATTTTTATGCTTAAACGGTCCTGTGCCAGTGTTTTTTTTTTCACCATTTTGGGAGCATTACTCATACCCGTGATATTAAGAATTAAGCGTTCATTATACATTTGGGAAAATAGTACACTAGTTTGCACTAATAAACTTAAACGAATTTATGATTTGATATACATAAAATAAAGATGTATACAAAAAAACAGAAACAATTAAATAGTTATTAAAATAAACAGCCATTCATTCTTTATTTTAACCATCTTGATTGCAATCATACTGAAAATGAAATTATTAAATTTCAGATTCTGAATGTGTTTTTTTTCCATTAAGACTAAGAAGTAAAACATATAATTAATTATTATTATTATTTATGTAAGATTGTGTGTTTTTTCTGACAGTAAAATCATGTTGATAACAAGTTTTAAATGATTTTTGTTATGCTTTATTATTTATTGATTGACTTTTTATGTTATCATCATACAGGTATGACGCATACAAGGTAATGCTTCGTCGAAAAAAGCAAGAACCCCTTGCCAAGTCAACACCCCAGAAGCCGGAAACTCAGGAAACTCAGGAAGAGAAAATCTTACACGGAGAATCCTCGGAACCAGTTTCAATAACTGGGTATATAATTATAACCTTGATATATGTGTTGATATTTTGCAATGATATATATAATATGACGGTTAAACTGTAAATATTGCGCATATTTTGTTGAACTTGAATTCGCTTCATACTGCGAGAATTAGATTATGCAGAAACATTTGTATAATAACTTGTTGATCCAATTAATTTATATTATGTTTATATGACAAAAATTGACATACACTAGGGTCTAACATTTCTACTTGTTTATATTTTCAGTCAATCAGAGATATCTGGATTGCATCCAATAAGCTCAAGTGAGGCAGAGACTCATGAAAGGCGATTTCTTTTTTACATTTAACTTACTTTTTATAAAAAACTATGCTTAATCACTAATAAAAAAAAAATCAGTTTCCTGCAAATGATGTTGAGTGTTTAATAAAACAACACTGTATAGATAAATTTACTAATGTTACTGTTTTATCTTACATATATTGTTGAGTTGTCCACAAACTTGTAACTTCAGTATATAAATGCGTTCATTGGAACTGTTCTAGATTCAAACCAACTGGACATCCCCAGCAGGCTGTAACCTGAGTTCCTGGATTTAGTGCCAGCTTTTGCAACCCGATGCAGTAAGTACATAATTATATTATGCCTGGGATTTTAATAATTTGATACTGCATTGCAATTTTATTGAAATTCAATAAAAATAGAACTATTACCGTTTATTACCTGGTCATAGGGAAAAAAAATGAGTAGGAATCATTCGTTGTGTTTTAAAAAGTTGACTTTCTATTGGTTTATGGTATGAATGTGATGTTGGGTGTTCCTTTCCTAGAACCCTTTCGGGAGTAGCTTCGTCTCTTCCCTTTTCGCTCGTTTCTTGTCGTTACTTATACTGCTTTGGGCAGTTAAGCTTGCTCGCGTTTCGTTACACTGCATGGAGATTACTCGAAAACATTCATAGTTGTATTTTGTTTATTGAAGCCAATTATGGTACAGTTTTGGGTTGTTTTCATTATTGTGTATAATTCCCTACATGTTTATAATAGTATATTTTGGTGTCATCACTTCTTCTGTGTACAATCTAGTCATTTAGTTTGGGTCATTTAGTTTGGGTGAATCATTCGCACCCTGTCATTCTCGTGCCTAGTTTTATTAGAATTTTTTGTTTATTAAGATTGCTTAAGTTCCAATATTATATACAATGTTGAAATCGTCTTGTTCTTCTATCGTCCCAGCCCTGGTTAGCGATCTGGAGGCTTTCGTTTGCAAAAACCAGAATAATTAATATGAAACAAAAACCCTGGTCTAAATTGAACAACGCATTTAATGGTTGAAAATAATATTATGTGAATCCATACATGGTAGGGCAAAGAACACCGGCATTTACTTTTATAAATATAGTCTCAGTTGTCAATCATCACAGTTTAACTTATTTTAATGATGTATACTTTCAGTCTTAGTTTAAGCTCCTCTGTGGACAGCTCTAATGATGAAGAAAACTCAGATGAAGACTATGAACCAAGTTCAGACATATGCATGAGGTATGTGGTATGTTTCTTCTACAGAACAAATAACTTTTTATAAATTTTATCTGACAACAATAAAGCATTTCCATTTGAAAAGAACATGATTGGAATCAGGCTTAAAATAAAATTCATTAGTTTCCCTATCCTGACCAATGAAGTTTACGTTTTTGGTAGGGTAGGAAGAATACATTGTATTAAGCTGCTTATATTATTGTTTACTTGTTTTTTTTTACATGTTTTGAAATCATGATAATTATGTTCTTCAATTTATAAGTATTTAAATTTGATGAATGTTTTCAAGATAATTACAGCACTGTGTAATCAAAAATGTAATGTATATTTAGTGATCCAGTTGAAGGTGTGGATATTTCGTGAATAAAACAGACTTTGACAAGTGTGTGCAAAATGTTAGGAAATAACTATTATAACTCATATAGCACACTTCTCTTAAAAAAGTTTAATCCTACAAAACAATAACAGTGCCAACTACATTAATATATGAAAATGTTCAGCATTGTGATGAGACCCACAATCCAAGTTAAGACAATAACATTTTTACATTTTCAGATTCTGTCAGTCATTCAATAAAAAAGTGCCAGGTGGACAGTGAGGCCAGTGAAAGAACAGAAGACTTATCCACACATGGCTACACTGATCAGAAATGAGTTTCAACTCAGGCTGTTGGCAGACAAACCACTGTCAACTGTGCTGGGCCTGGCAAAATCAGACCCACGAAGGATCTCCAGGAATATTGCACCTGTTGAGCCACCGTCCAAAAAAGAACTCATTGAGCAGTTCAAATCACGCTATTCAAAAAATTACTAACGCAAGTATACAGTGTTAGTGGTTAGTGTTACCAACTTGATACTGCATTTGGTGTATATAATTCACTGCAGGAAGATTGTGAGTGGCTTGTGATTGAAATATTTCTGAAGTAGTTATTGGTAGATGTATTTGGATTTCCAAAGTGAATGTCAGCGAATCTTCACATAATGATCATATATTCATGTCATGATGTGTACTTCTGTGTTTTATGAAACAAATTTAGATTGTGCAACGTGATGTTTGCTGAAATCCATCCTTGTAAATGATGGTTTTGTTGACTGCCATTTGGAAAGATCAATAGAGAAGTAGCAGGGTACTGCATCCTCCTTTTTAGCTCGACTTTTCCAAGAAAACTGAGAGCTATACTACTCGCCCTGGCGTCTGCGTTGGTTAAAGTTTTTTATAAAGTCAAATAACTTTCAAACTATCAAAGATAAGTACCCCAAACTTGAAATGCTTTTTTATGACAACAAGGCAATTGTGAAGGTAAAGTTGCATACATCTGTAAGCGTTATTTTTAGAGTTATGACCCTTTTTTTTACTTAGAGAAGTGAAAATTTGATTTGAAAGTTTTATGTTTAGGTCCACTTTATTCCTAAAGTATGAAAGCTAATGCTTTCATACTTGCAACACTTACTTACTATCATGTATATATATATATACATTATATATTATACAGTACATTAAGTAGTATTTTCTTACAGCAATGAATCGTCTGTCTAGCAATTTCGTTTTTCGCTGCTAGGCTATAGATTTGCTGGTTATATATATATAATGATCATGATAACATGTTACCCCTTGGTTCCCGACTAGCATTTTGCTTTTGCCTGCTAGATGGGACAACTTGGGGACTAATTAACACAAATAACAAAGCATCGCGATGTTACTAAATAATAATGTTTATGATTTTTCTCTCTTTTTTAGCTCGACTATTATATATTAAATATATAGAGTGGAGCTATCCTAGTCACCCAGGCGTTGGTGTTAGCGTTGGCGTTTGCGTGCAAATGTTTAAGTTTTTGTAATACCCCAAATATGTTCAATGTCCCATGACATATTGCTTTCATATTTTGCATACTTGTTAACCATCATGTCCCCAACATTTAAACAAGACCAGACAGCTGTATCAAGCATTTTGACAGAATTATTGCCCCTTTTATACGTATGATATGCCTATTATTGATAAATCTATGTTTAAGTTTGCGTACTACCCCAAATACCCCTTTATCCGTTGACATATTGCTTTTATATTTTGCATGCTTGTTTACCAACACGACCCCAACCTATAAACAAGA
Source organism: Dreissena polymorpha (assembly GCF_020536995.1). Taxonomy (NCBI): domain Eukaryota; kingdom Metazoa; phylum Mollusca; class Bivalvia; order Myida; family Dreissenidae; genus Dreissena; species Dreissena polymorpha. The sequence continues at coordinate 44,595,828 of NC_068357.1, read as the reverse complement.
GCAGACCACTGTATCAAGCATTTTGACAAAATTATGGTCCCCTTTATATACTTAAATAATTGAACATTTTGCTTAAATTGCCATAACTTCTGTATTTATGATCACATTTTATTAATACTTTGACAAAACAACACTTACCTGAATACCACAATGGATTCAACCCAAACAATACCCCACGCCCCTACCCGGAATCCTTACCCCCCCCCCCCATCAAAAAAAAAATAACATCATCTAATAAATGACCCCACCCCACATTATACCCCCTACCCCCCCCCCCCCCTTCCCAAACTTTTTTTTCCTTTTTTTTATTTTTGAAAGATCTTGTAATAAATGACGACACCCCACATTATACACCCTCACCCCCCCCCCCCAAAAAAAAAATAAAAATAACATTTTTTTCCTTTTTATTTTTGAAATATTGTCTAATAAATATTGAATATGAACAATTTCCCCATGATGGCTTACGTTATACTGTCAAGCACTCGAATAGCCGAGCGCGCTGTCCGCTCTTGTTTGCTGATGTTGTTGTAAATATCCATGTATATTGTTTTTGTTTATATTTACCTGAACCCTTGCTGATATATAGTTATATTGTGTTTCGATCTTAGAATCTTGTATAAGGAGGAATGAAAGTATATATCTTGTTAATTCTTACTCCTGTCTTTCTGTCTCTAGGCAGGTAAACAAAAATGAATCTTTTAAAATTGATCATACCTTGTAAATACTTATTAACAATGACAATGCTTCAAATTATTACATGCATTTGACTGATTAACACCTAAGATAAGGCAGACTATTAGAAAATGTTCAATTAGAAGTTCCATTTAAACAACTTTCTCCTATTCTCAGCACCCTGTACTGTTTTTAATACATTTACTAGAATTGTATCCATTCAAATTATATTTTGCTTTGTTCAGAATGGCATATTTAAGTTTATGATTTAAGTATGAATGATATAATAAACATGTCAAAAAGACTGTGTTTGCTTTATTATATTTCAGTTATAAGGAATATATTTATAAGTTATTTTTTAAATTTATTCTCCACTTTAACGACAACAAAAAATGCTATCATAACAAACACATGGATAAATGCTGACAAATATAAAATGTTATTTAATGAAAAAATATGACCACTTGCAGTTCTTTATTGTCTTGACAAATAGTCGTAGTGTTTACTACATGTATCTACACAATTTGAATGAAAAGCCATCTATGTCTGAAATCAACAGGAGCTGTGTTTGTGAAACACAATGCCCCCTACTGCCCCCTAGCTTTGACCTTGAAGGATGACATTGACCTTGCACCACTCAAAATGTGCAGCTCAATGAGATACACATGCAAGCCAAATATCATGTAGCTTTCGTCAATATTGCAAAAGTTATGACCAAGGTTAAAGTTTTGGGACAGAATTACAGACGGACAAAATGACAGACAGGCCAAAAACAATATACCCCCAGATCATTTGATCTGGGGCCATAAAACCAGATAAAACTTGAAAGTGCAATACTAAATATGTCATTTATACCTATTCCCTTATTAGGTATATTGTGTGTATGTTACAAAATGCATCTACTGAAAAATAATAAATCCAAGTAACAGGAACATACTATATACACAGGAACATTTTACAAACATTTTTTTTTAATAAAGAAAGGTATATGCAGTAATGGTTTAAAGTTGGGAGCTTTACGCAAAAAAAAGTATTCCGATAGGGCAAAAGAGAATGCACATGTGTTGCATTGCAAATTTTGTAAAAAAAAAACATTTTAAGATGTTTTGGGCTTTTTTTTTCAACAAAAACTTGGACAATTTGGAAAATTGTATTTTTGATATTTTTGGAATGCATATTCATTAATGTTATATATATTAGTGTAAATACTATAGAAAGAAAATGAAATATGTATTCAGTTATGCCTATCAAGACAACAAACAGTAGCATATATTGAAAATACATATGTTATCTGTCTTATATAAGCACCAATTTAACCAGTAGGTAATTGGCCAGTGGGTAAGGGATAGTTTAATTTTTTCAGTGTACAAGTATACAGTTATTTTAGTCATGGTACATAGACATGTGTCAATAGTAACAGATGATAGTCAATATGAAATAAGCACAGCAAGTTGCTGGGCAAAACAATAACATTTCATTAACTACAATAATATCCTGTTTTAATTTGTGGTGTGGTTTGGTTATACATGGTCATCATAAAAGTCTTTATTATGCCCCCCTTCGAAGAAGAGGGGGTATATTGCTTTGCACATGTCGGTCGGTCTGTCGGTCTGTCGGTCTGTCGGTCGGTCGGTCCGTCCACCAGGTGGTTTCCGGATGATAATTCCCGAACGCTTGGGCCTAGAATCATGAAACTTCATAGGCAGATTGATAATGACTCGCAGATTACCCCTATTCATTTTGAGGTCACTAGGTCAAAGGTCAAGCTTACGGTTACCCGAAATAGTAAAATGGTTTCCGTATGATTACTCAAGAACGCATACGCCTATGATCATGAAACTTCATAAGTAGATTGATCATCACTCGCAGATGACCCCTATTTATTTTGAGGTCACTAAGTCATAGGTCAAGGCCACGGTAACCCGAAATAGTAAAATGGTTTCCGGATGATAACTCAAGAACGCATACGCCTAGGATCATGAAACTTCATAGGTAGATTGATAATGACTCGCAGATGACCCCTATTGATTTTCAGGTCACAGGGTCAAAGGTCAAGGTCACGGTAATCCGAAATAGTAAAATGGTTTCCGGATGATATTTCAAGAACGCATACGCCTAGTATCATGAAACTTCATAGGTAGATTGATAATGACTCGCAGATGACCCCTATTGATTTTGAGGTCACAGGGTCAAAGGTCAAGGTCACGGTAATCCGAAATAGTAAAATGGTTTCCGGATGATATTTCAAGAACGCATACGCCTAGGATAATGAAACTTCATAGGTAGATTAATCATGACTCGCAGATGACCCCTGTTGATTTTAAGGTCACTAGGTCAAAGGTCAGGGTCACGGTGACCCGAAATATTTAAATGGTTTCCGGATGATAACTCAAGAACGCATACGCCTAGGATCATGAAACTCCATCGTTAATAGATCATGACTCGCAGATGATCCCTATTGATTTTGAGGACACTAGGTCAAAGGTCAAGGTCACGGTGACCCGAAATAATTAAATGGTTTCCGGATGATAACTCGAGAACGCTTACGCCTAGGATCATGAAACTTCATAGGTACATTGATCATGACTCGCAGATGACCCATATTGATTTTCAGATCACTAGGTCAAAGGTCAAGGTCACGGTGACCCGAAACAGTAAAATTGTTTCCGGATTATAACTCAAGAACGCTTTTGCCTAGGATCATGACACTTCATAGGTACATTGATCATGACTTGCAGATGACCCCTATTGATTTTCAGGTCACTAGGTCAAAGGTCAAGGTCACAATGACAAAAAACGTATTCACACAATGGTTGCCACTACAATGGACAGCCCATATGAAGGGCATTATGTTTTACAAACAGCCCTTGTTTTAAAGTACTATCAAATCCCACAAGTTAATACAAAAACATCTGATGTACAAATGTGATACAGCTCTTGTTTCTTTACACGACCAGTTGTTCAGTTTGTTAGGTTTGAATTTAGCCTATTCGTCCAGTATTAAACCTGTATATTGACCAAATGGATCAGAATATTTGTCGCGGATTCTCCACACACAGCAGCTAGGGACAACTCGTCTTACACCTGCTCCTAGCCTGCCATGCTGCCACATAACAAACTGTCTATAGGCAGCATGCCTGTTTGCTTTTGCCTCATCATCATCTTCAGGATACACCTACACTTCTCTCCGATACGTTCTTGCAATTCGAAGAACTCCTTTTTCAAGAACGTACTGGTCCATGTGCTGAAATATAATAACATACAGTACTTTAACTTATTGTTATGTAATACATTTATTTTTTAGTATATCTGGCATGACAGACAAATGTGATCAAACCTGGGATCACTGCCCTGCAGCGGTTGATGCATTGGTGGTTTAAAGCAAAAGAATACTGCTGGGTGTGAGGTCAGGCACCCTTAAATCAGTTTACATAACTATTTCTTATCATTGACACTTCCATTTGGGATGACTCCATTTTTTCCGTTATGTGTGTTGGTTGTGCTGATTTAGAAATTAATCCGTTGCCATATAAATTTCCACATAAGCGTTCATAAAATGATTAAGTGCCATTTCTGTATACTAGTATTAAAGGGACTCATACTTCGACCAGCATTCATCACAGAACATAGATATGTCCATTAAGTAACTTCATAGCATAACAATTAAATTAAACATCAGTACAAGAGAACAACCAATCCATTGATAGGCTGTTAATTATTTTTGAAAAACAATGATTAATTTTGATGACAATTTATATTATCACACTTACTGGCAATCTTAAAGTACAATTTTATGGAGAAAAGTTGCAGCAGACTCTTTCAAGTAGAGTTGGCATCTCCCGGCAATTGCCACACAAACACCATGCTGGTGAACTCCCGGGTTGAGGATGGTAGCCTTGAGGAACGCCAGGAGGCTGGACTTTGTCATTTAGATCGAACATCAACCCAGGTTGTTTGTCTACAGCCCTGAAAAGCAGGTCTTTAGCCTGTTCTTCAGAGAGCTGTTCAATATATTCCTGAAACAAATTAAAGTCATTTAGTGGAACTGATAAATGATGATGGTTAATGACAGAATAGTCACCTAATTCACAATATATCATATAAATGCCAGATAGCCGACATTAAAGTGTCAGATGTTACTAGCTTTAGTATTATATTATATTATTTCCCATTTAACCCTACAAATGTTTTCATTCCTTGGAAAGTTGCTAGTGGATAAATTTTAAATAAATATCTGTCTTGAACCATGAAAAAATGACAATATGTTTACAGCCTGAGTTTGTTTTTACAATACAATCGTAAGCAGTATATAAAAACTAAGAACACATTATCATGCAACTAATGCTAAAACTGACATAATCAAAATTTTGGAAATGAAATACCATGCACCTAAATCAGTGTGTTTGTTTTTTTTTCAGCTTAATTTGGGGCCATAAATGGAACCCATTTCCTATTCAAAGAATATATTTTTCCCAATTAGATGTAAAAAATTCCAGATCTGGAGTCCCAATTTTTTATGAATTCCGATTGATGCAATATGATAAAATATAACCAAAATTTGACTTGTAAATGTATTATTAACACTTATAATGTCAACAAGGTAATTTATTCTCACAAATTAGCAACAAAAAAACCTTTTGTGCATGATATAATTAGTTGTTTCAAAATATTTTTTTAGTAAATAATGAAAACCTTGATTCTGTCCTTTCTTTACTCTGCTGTCTCAATGGTTGGCAGTGGAAATGGAACTCGAACTGCACCTCGGCCTCGACCCCTTCCTCGTCCAGTGACTCTGGTCTGTCCATTGGCTTTTCCTCTGTCCCTGCCTCCTCTTTTCTGCACGCCACCTCTGGTTCTTCTTAGTGGACTGTCAGAAGACGTTGATGGCACACTATATCTAGAGCTTCCAGATGATGTTGATGATATGTCAGATTCATACATTTGATCAATAATATGAATGATAATAAACATAAACTCGGGTTCATGAGTTTGACAGTAGCAAACATGTTAACATAAAGTAATGGGGTATTGCTAATTTCTGGCAAAATCTTCATGCGTTGCATTGAAAAATTTGCAGTGGTGGTCAACCTACAAACTAAACTATGGTTGTGGGTATTAATAAGAAATAAGCAACATTCGAACGAATCGATGATATCCGAAAAAACGATACTGTAAAATTAAAAAAAAAAAAAACCAAATTGATATAAATACTTCGCACGTACCATGTTTGCACCACCTCATATGACGTGAAGGACACAGCACAATCCGTACGCGTCGTTGATCTTCTTAGGCAAAGCATACAGCAATGAAGTCAAGTAGAACCGTTTGCCCTTTGTTTTGTTTACATTGTAAAATGTATATTGTTCGCGGAAAATCACGATTTACACCGGAATTATCCGTATCTCTCCGATCCTAATAAAAAGACGAATTATTCGGTTTTTGTAGGAAAATATGTACGAATTATCTTCGTCACGATAGGCTCGGGGCGTAAATTTGTCTCTGCTGAATTTTATGAAATTCGTCTTCAACGTATAATTGTTCTTGCTTATTTTGTGTTATTATAACATATTTTTATCAATATATTACAATTTGATACATATAAAAATCGTATATACCCGCTTTAAGTGGATTTGTCTATGCTTGGTAATGATATCAGTTGATTTACATATTTCTAGTTAAAATGTGCTTTACCTGTGGCGGTGGATATATGAGGCGGGCCAGAAAAAATATTAGTAAATTAAACAAAATAACATCCACATATAAGAAAATAAATAACTGTGACATTTATGTTCGATAAATAAATTTCAATTATCGTTTTTCTGTCATGAATCACAATAACATATGTTTGCAGATGTTTACACATATGTTACCAAATTATTGTTTTGTATTTTGGTATATGAAAGGGAGATGCTTGTTTTGGTTAAGATGTTGATTATTTAATTAAACTTATAACTTATTTTGACAAGAGGCGAGCGTATGTAGGATATACATGAACTGATTATACGTATGATAATTATGCAAGTGCAAAATGTATCTGACACAAAAACAAACGCGTTATTCAGACTTAACCAAATAGACTGGTCGTTATGCTTTTATGTTTAAAAAACCAAATCGAGTCGATTTACCTTTCTGTTATCGCATTAAATGTTGTTCGCTCACGTCTATTTGAAGGAATGTAACAACAGCTTTGCATTCGTAGTTGATTAACTAATGAACTAACTTTGAACAATGCTATTCGTCTGAAGTGTTATTGTTTAGTAGGTATATATTTTAACACATGTGTGCGGCATATGAATATATTAAACAACGTATTTCGTTAATTATTATAGGAATTCGTTTTAGGAATAGTGTGTTTCATACATGAATATGTTGCATTTCCCAGTGATTGTGAAATGCATGAAACATATTTTGGGTGGAATCTTTTCAGTTATATAACATAGTTGTTCTTCATTAAAGTGTGCATAAACTGTAAAACAATACAACTATATATATAGCGTAGAACACTAAATATTTGTGCATATGAATTAACATAGCAAATGGACATATTTTACCCTTAGCATTCTAATCTTTCTGGAAAATATATGTATGCCATCAAGTAAAAATGTTTCATCCATGCCAACAGAAAATTCGAATGTTTGCCTTTACGTCGTATTGTTAAAGTATCATTACTACCCAAAATCATCGAAAATTTCGTACAATTGTTCGTAAAATAAACTTAACAAATTAAAAATCAGTGTTTATTGTGGCAATTGCCGAAATTTCAATTCTATATGTGGTCTGGTAAAATAGATGTTTGTAGATATAAAATGCTCGTTTTTATTATTGTTTTGCATATCTATGTATTAGGCACATGAACACTAAAATCGCGGGAATTAATTGTGGCCAAAAATAAATAAAAACGAGCATTTTGTATCTACAAAAATCTATGTATTCATACCACATCTAGCGTTCAAATTTTGGCTATTGCTATAAAAAAAAACACTGATTGTTAAGGTTTTAACTTTATTTTACGAAAAACTTAATGAAATTTTCCTTGCTTTTGAGCGTTATATAGACTTAAATTGGTCTTTAGTATTGTTATCGGTCATTATCAATATCGCCAATAGAGCTTTTAACCAATCCTAATGGTTATGGTTAAAAGAATTAACCTTCAGTGCAATAATTATAAATTAAGTTATAAACAATAGATTGATTTGACATTCATATCTTCACAAGCCATAACAGAATAATGTATCGATCTATTTTAGTTTTATTACATGTATTTACCGCATCTGATATTTTAGGTTGTAACGCCATTCATATGTTTAACGAAAACAAAATAATAAATCATAAGTAATTAAAAAACATATCTGTTTCTTTTTATATAACTATTCCTGACATGCAGAAGATTTGTGTTATGAATAACACTGTTAATTACTTAACATTTTTACTGCAAAATCTCATTACCTCAAGGTGAATTGGTACGCGAAAAATTAAACTGACAGTCGCCCTTTTGGATTATTAGTTCTAATCTTTTGAGGTTACACAATCAACATTAACAACACAAAAATGACAAAAAAGGCACAGTTTATTGTTTAAATTAGGATACGTTTTGTTATCCGCTTTAACAACTGACAAATGCATGTAAAAAACGATAAATATTACTTGACATTATAGATGCCTCTTATGAGAATCATTCAATTTGTTAAATATCTATGTGTATCTTCAAACATTCCACGCGATGAACGTGCGTCCGACATTTTCCGAGTTTGATGGCCCGAATAAAGGTTCATTTTCGATTTCAACCAAAACACATAATCTTCATGTTGAAACTAGACCTGTAGCAGATCTTTGAAAACCTGGTGACATAGCAATTATCAAATACAAATATCCTAAAAATGAATAAATAAAAATTGTCGGATGTCCAATAGCTCAATAAACACGATATGTACAGTGCTTAGGTTACACAAAGCCATTAAAAAACGTTATCGAACACTCGAACACTGCTAATACTCAAACAATGTAATAGGTTAAGAATAACAAATATGATTTACCAGATTTGTGTACAAGTATGGAACGCCAATGCTGCCTTCTGATGACACAAAATAATGACACATGCACAAAACACAACGAAATTATGTATGCACTAAATGAAATGTCGTTAATACAGAACGAGTTAGTAAATGCACACAACATAATGACAAATGCACAAAACGAAATAATGTATGCACCTAACAAAATGTCGATAGTACAAAACGGGTTGGTAAATGCACACAATATAATGTCGAATGCACAGAACGAAATGATGTATGCACCTAACAAAATGTCGTTAGTACAAAACGATAATGCAAATGCACATAGCATACTGAAAAATGTACAGAACGAAATGATGTTTCTACAGGTCAAAATGTAGTTTACACAAAACAACTTAGTAAATGCACAGAACATAAAGACCAGTGCCATCAGAATGCAGCATTGGCGTTCCATAGATTGGCGTTCCATATACAAGACTTTGATATATGTTTAATTTTGCACAGCTTCTCATACAGGCATTTGATTCGTCAACTCTGTTGTTTCAGCGGTTTCTTTGCCAAACCAATTCACCATATTGTATACAACGTTGCTCAATATAAGCCCAATTTCACCGTGTTTCTCTCACTATTATATTCCGACATTTTATTCTATTTAACGTATTTACTATTACACGTTTTATATGCTTTCAGTGTAAAAGGCACACAATGAAGTTACATGGAACGATTTTTTTCTACTGTAAATATTAATATATTGGCCGATTATTTTAAACACAATAGAACAAGATACTTGTATAACCATTATCTATGATTTTGTGTTATTACCCCAAATAACCATTATCTATGATGTTGTGTTATAACTCCCAAATAACCATTATCTATGATTTTGTGTTGTAACCCCTAAATATTTCAATGTTCATTTTATTTACATTGGTTTCTTTTTTTAACTGGCATCCGTGTGCAGTTTTTACTAATGGAACAGAACTGTGTACTTTTAAAAAAATCTGCTTCATCTTGTAAGCGTAATTTCATATTTTTCTCAACTTCAAGGGGAGATGATTCTGAACTTATTCTTACGGTGCTCATTTACGATAGGGGCTGAAAACTCATTGATATGAAAACACTGTAAAAGTTTTAATGTGATTACGACCCCCACCCTCTCACACAATAAAACAGCGTATTTATTTAAACAAAAATGTCTACATCAAAAAAAAAAGTTAACATAGAACACATATAAAATAATTTGATTCTACTGGGGCTCGAACCTTCGGCATCTCACATGTGAAGCGAGTGTGTAACCACTACACTACGGAACCGCTTAAAAATCATCCTCTAACTAAGATATTAATAAGCTATGAATAGTCGGTTTACGTGTAAACCCGGAGGTTTAAACGCTGTCTAGTGAGCGGGGTTAAAGGTCCATACCAAAGGGTCCATACCACTGGCAAGATACGAGTCAGGCCTGCGACTTCGATATGTGGTTCTTCAAAAAACCTGTAGGAGGACTTGATAGTAATGAGACTGGGGTGCTGTGATGGTGCTCCTCATTGATAAGCGGCTGCTTTCTTTATAAATACACATTATTACAATTAATAATACGTGTCGCGCTTCGCGCTCTATAGCGCCTTTATTAGTAACTAGGTGGTTGCTAGGATAGTGGAATAAAGAAGTTTTGATTTTATACAAAACCAGAGAGTTTCACCGGTTCGCGTATTTGCCCAGTCCATGTGATCTTTTATTATTTTGCACAGTCCCTGTGATAAGTTATAGGTACTTATAAATTTATTAATAAATTACTAATTATAAGAAGATGTTGATGTTGTTGTTTTTGTTGTTGTTTTATGATGTTGTTTTTTTAAGGGGGGGATGGTTTATTTATGTTGTGGCAGAAAATGGTACAAAACTTGGAGATGCCGGGGATTGAACCCGGGGCCTCTCACTTGCGATGCGAGCGCTCTACCACTGAGCTACATCCCCTCACGATAACATTCACAGTTACATGTGAATATAAAGATATTAAAAATATAATACACCGGTCAATGCCTTAAAATCAATGCCTCTTTGAAATTAACAAATGTGAAATAAAGGTGTTATAAAAGGTCTATAAATATATTATTGAATAATCATGTGAGATTCATGGCGATACTTGCCGTATATCTTCATTAAATCCACTATAATCTGACCTGTCGCTATTGGATATTGTAAAAAAGTGTGCTATTTTAAAAAGCCGTTATTTATGCCATTAATTAACTGCTTGAAGTTTATGTTCAGCTTTATTTGATTTATTTTATTTGTTTTTAATATTGTAGCGAAAAAAAAAATATGGAGATGCGGGGATTTGAACCCCGGGCCTATCACATGCAAAGCGAGCGCTCTACCACTGAGCTACATCCCCACACCTTGAATGCGATGGCAATATAACAATATAAAAAATCACAAAGTTTCACCGGTTCGCGTATTTGCCCAATCTGAACACTTCGGACAGTGGGCTACACCACACCGTCTCTCTGATGAAAGAAGGCGGCCGTCATATTGGATTTGGAACTACTTTTGAAAACAAGATGGCGGCCCCCTCGTTTCAAACGCCTCGTAGAGGAAAATTAAAATGTTTTTTTAGCTCGTCTGTTTCAAGATGACATTGTTTAAGTAATAATTTAATGTAGATCTGTGAATTCCCACAACATACTTACAAACTTGTTAAAATTTAAAGATGCCAGTATTGACATTGAGTAAATTTAAAAATTAAATCGACTGTTTTCGTTATATTTTGTGACACTACGAGGATTGCTTACATAAAGAATGAAATACGTCACTCATTGTATGAGCATGGATGGCCGAGTGGTCTCAACGGTAGACGTTTACGGGTCAATGGTTCGAGCTCATTTGAGGGTTACTTTTATATTTTTATTTAATTTTATTCTCGTTTTTTATTGCAGCTTTTTAGATTCAATATTTGCATTTATTAAAAAAGTATTTAATTAAAAAAATAATTTGGAGAGTTCTTATGTTTGCTTACAAGGATTGCTTATATAAAGTATTAAATAAACCACTGACTATATGGGAGCACTGATGGCCCATTGGTTTAAGCACATGATTTTTACTCCAAGGGTCAGTGGATCGAGTTCAGTTAAGGAAGACTTCCTTTCTTTTTTTTAATTTTATTATTGTTTTTTTTTATTGAGGTGTTTTGTTCCAACGTTCACTTATCAATTTAAAGTATTCATTAACAAACTTCAATACATGTCTAAATCTGTGAAAAAGTTCCTTTGAAATTGCTAGTTTTCCTCTAACTTTACTATCCTCTTACATGCCCTTGTATTTTAAGATAGAATACTTTTCTCACCAGAGGAAAGAGGTATGGGTTTTGATTCCCATCGGGGGCTTCAGAGGATGATTCATTTTGAGACAAATGTTAATATTTGCTTTAGTGTATCCCAAAATTTACCTAATATTAAATAAATAACTGTAAAAAAATAATTCAAAATAAAGTTTGTTTCTATATATCCTTCTTTCCTATTGTTTCATCCATTCCAATAGATTCATTCACCCATTTATTTTGGTAATAATGACATATTTCTGATAAAACTTAAGTAAGTAATGCTTATTTTAAAAAGTCTATAACATACGTGTTGTATTTTCTATTTAGCTTAAAAACATGCGAATGTTTTTTATTTTAAGGGAAAATTTAAATTTAGGTAAAAATTAAGTAAAATCAGCTACACATGCTGAGTAAAAACCAATAATTCTGAAAATATTCAAGTTTAAACGGTGTTTGTGTGTTTATTAGTCCATTAGAATATTTATTGATTGATTTATATCCAAATTACTTAAAACGTTCTGTGTTTTTCTATAAAAATAATGACTGAACAGATTGATAGGAAAGATACCAACATACATGTATCAGGGTTGCTAGGGTGCCCACCTTGAATTGGCCTGTTACTAAGGAAATACCTGCGTTGAAAATAATTTTGCCATACTTTTGTGGGGAAGATATCAAATGTTTAATTAAATGTCTCGTTTGTGCTGAAAATCTTTTCATTCAGTAGAAAAAGTCAATTTCACTCTTTAAGTGGCCGAATATACAGGAAAAGAGGCTACATTGTGATCCATGGACATGAACATTCAATTATGCAATAAACATGTATAATTTGAGGGAAGAATATGACAGCAAACTTAGAATGGACATTCATTTTAGATTGTTAAATAACTAATACCATAAATGACTAAATAATGGTGTAAAGCTTGTGTTTGACGTCCTTGCTTCTCACAGCAGAAAAGTTTAGGCATAAATGATTACTCTTTTTCTTTAGAATCAACATTGATGCATTATTACTTAAGCAAAGTTGAACTCTTAAAAAACACGATGACTGGGGAACTAAATTTTTCATGTTGCTTGCAATTTACTGAACACAATGTTACTAGTGAACAAATGCCTTCTCTCTTTACAGGGAGATGGTGTTTTTCATAAACATCCAGGTTCATTTGTATAAATAAGACCTCATAACATATTTATATACATGTAGTATAAAATGAATTCTAAGCTATACAATTATGATGATGACATTATGTGTTTTGCTGTAAATTTACAGAGAAAATATACTACAGCCGCATGTAACCAGAGTTATTAAAGTGCATTTTGACAGTATTGCCCCTGACTCATGCCTATTTTGAAATATTCTTATAAAAAACTGATTCTTTGTTTTGCGTGCAAAGGTGATGGAGGAGCATGTGTTGGTGCCTTTTTCTTAAAGTTGTTTCATAGTGTGGAAAATTGAGTTTTAAAAAGTATACACAATGCCTAATATGAGGCAAATTCCAATAATGTCTGTGGTTTTTCATTTAAAAACAAGAGATGTGTTTGTCAGAAGCATACATGTGTTAATGCACCTTATTGAGCTGCTTTGAAGACATATATTTGACCTTTGACCTTTAAGGATGACATTGACCTTTCAGCACTCAAAATGTGCAGCTCAATGAGATACACATGCATGCCAAATATCAAGTTGCTATCTTCAATATTGCAAAAGTTATGGGAAATGTTTAAGTTTTCAAACAGACAGATTGACGGTTAAAAAGCCGGGGGCATGAAAAAACGGTATTCTTATTTGATTTATGAGTGTTACCGGTATTGATGTCTCCCAAGTATTGGAATAACCAATTAACACTTAATTGGCTAAAACAGGGCTGATCCATTACCTTTCCATCACCAGGTTCGTTATGGTTTTACAAATTCACTGAGTGTAAACATTGGGCACTTATATAGCTCAAAGTGATTGGGAAACAAATTCTTGTGTTCTGATTTACATACATGTATTTACACCTGCAAAATTCAAAGTTAAGAATGGTAATTGTTCCCTTATTGTCAACAAACGGCATAGATCTTAACATTGTCAACTGATTGTTTTGTCTTTATTACTACTTTTGTACTTTCTTTTGTATTGCCCTCTTTATATTAACTTTCAACATATAAATTATTTCCAGTAATTGTAGATCTCAGATGTTCTGTGATGTAAATGTTTAGGGTTATTGTTACTTGTCACACCCATATCCATTTCATAATGTCTTAACACTGATATAGGATATTAGTGATTTTTGATTATTTTATTTATGTAAAATTATTCTTTATGCTGATTACAGTGCCATTCTTTATTCTCACAAAGATCCTAGTTTCATCAGTAGTGTTTTGGGTAAAGAACTTCAAAATTGCAGTAAATGGTTAGTTGATAACAAACTCACCTTGGGAAAAACTGAATGTTTAGTGTTTGGTTCCAAAAGGAAATTATCTAAACTTCATAACTTTAATGTTAAATGTAATGATCACACTATTGTTTCTCAATCATCTGTTAAAGGGATCTTTTCACGGTTTGGTAAATTGACAAAATTGAAAAAAGTTGTTTCAGATTCGCAAATTTTCGTTTTAGTTATGATATTTTTGAGGAAACAGAAATATTGAACATTTACTATGGTCTAATATAGCCATTAGATGCATCTTTTGACGATTTAAGGTAGCGCACCTCTAATGATTTCCCGCGATTTATTTTACGATCATTGCCGATCTTCAATGATCGCTTATTTCCGAGAGATGCATTTTTTTCAAACTTCGAATTTTGATATATGTTTAACTTATTCATTAAGAATACATTATTTTCACTATAAATATTGACTTTGATCCAATTATCATCTGAAAAATACGATTTCGCGATTTCTTCAAAGATCGAGCGAGCCTTTTTACCTGTTTACTTATGGATATCTAATTTAAGATTTCACTGATTTGAAGTTGTCGTGGCCGAGTGGTTAAGGCGATAGACTAGAAATCTTTTGGAATCTTCCCGCGCAGGTTCGATTCCTGCCGACATCGCATACTTTTTGCGACGCGTTTTATTTCTTTTCTAACGTAATTTGATTTAATATAGCACATAAGCTATGTTTATTGTTAAACATGTTGAAAATTGTATGCACATCCTTCAATTTTAAAATTAAAACAACGTTATGGCTTAATTGATTAATTTACTGCTGAAAATACGAATGATGCATGTTGCATTTTTATTTTTATTTCAAAAAGTAAACGGTAAATCTGTCTATTTTTGGTATTTTTGCTGTTTATAGTGTTTCTATAAAAACTAAGTTTAAAATATAACTTAAATGATACTATTTTGAATTTTATGACACTTTGTTTTTAACCGACCCAATTTTTACTTGGCTGCAATCACTTACATTTCATGGCGCTATTCCATAGATTAAAATTTGTAAAAAATAAATGTCTGTAAAATAATACTTATTTCATCTTTTTTAAACTTTAAACACCTTTACTGCATCTGTACACACCAACTGCATGCCCATATTTGGAAATTTGAATGAATTATGGAACTTTTATATACCCCAGGGTTAAAAATAAACTGGACAAAAGCCGAGCCTGAGGGTGGTTTTGAAAACATCGGTATATTTTTGTAAAAAGCATGGAAAGCCTACCTACAAATTTGCATGAAGTTCAATGAAATGATGCTGATTAGGAAAATAATTCATTAAATTATATTTGGATATGTGCCCATTAGAGGTGCGCTACCTTAAAAACCTGAACATTATAAAGCGTTGCAACGCGAAACGATTGAATAATTTGGAGAGTTCTGTTGTTGTCGTTTGAATTAACGAAACTACAAAGATTGCTTATATAAGGTATAAAATACTTAACCTGTGTTTACCCGGTGGAAAAGCTGAGAGAGATAGTGCGTTTTAACTTCAGACTAACTCCAGGACTCCGGTACCGGCTACTTTTTTTTCCTTTTTTAAATTTTATTCTTGATTTTTTTACTGGAGCTTTCAATATCCAATGTTTAAATTTATCAATATAAAGCATTTAATGACAAACTAAGAAATATGCCAAAATCTGTGAAAAGGCCCCTTTAAATACCTTGGTTCAATATTTGACACTGATCTTTCTGCTACATCTATTGTTAATAATAATATTATTAAGGCGAACTCAAGAATAAGATTCTTGTAAAGACAAAACCACTGTTTGAATATGGAATTAAGAAAATTGTTATGTAACTAATTGGTTCAATGCCATTTTGACTACGCTAGCTCTTCATGGTACAATGGTATTAGTAAACAGTTTAACAATTGATTACAAGTTGTACAGAATAAAGTTGTTAAATTTAATCATGGATATGACTCTAGAACATCTTTGAAAGTTAACGATTTTAGAAGTATTGGTTGGTTAAATGTTCAAAATAGAGTTAAGCAATAAACACTCACCCCTGCTTATAAAATTGTTAACAAGAAATGTAATAATTTTAGTTTAGTGTCTTATATACATAATAATAATAACAGTAGACATAGTAAAGGTAAATTGTATTTATCTCAATTGAATGGTTTTACCAGCACTACTTTTTATTATAATAAAGCGATCAAAGACTGGACCTGACTACCTGCTGATGTTTAAATCTTTAAGAATAAATATGAATTTAAAGAAATTGAAAACTGCTCTCACAGACAATATGAAATTGAAATAAAATGATGATTTTATATTTTAGTAGCAGTCTTATTGTTTAAATTAATGTTTTCAGTGATTGGTTTGTTATATATTGTTTAAATTAGTCATCAATACAGTATTTGTACGTACATTTAAATGTGATAAAACGATAGAATTATAACCAGTGCTCTCTAATAATATATGCTAATTACTATTTGATCTCAAGACTATAGTCGTATGTTTAAATGAATTATATTTGTTTGCGTATTAAAGTGATATTATGGGCATCTAAAAGTTTATAGGTGTCTATCGCAATCGTTGTTTATTTTTTATGTTTGCGCTTCAAATACACTTATATTTGTTAATGCAGCATCAACATACTAAAACAATATCCCGGAAAGACAAAAATAATGCATTTGAATATCAACCGTACTTTCGTTTGACAACTGATCACGCATGTACAATGTGAGCCTAAATTTAGGTTTAGTGCAGATTCGTTTATACGACGCAAAGACACACTTTTGTTTTACGGATCATTTCGGCTATCAGGAATGGGTTAGTCACGTAAAATATCGAATATAAAATATATTTTTATAAACAACTTGTAGCAAGATGAGTTGCAAATAATTGGTCAGTAACCACATTTTAACTTACTCTTTTGACCTGTTAATTCTTTTCAGCTCAATTCAACAGTGAAAAATGCCCATACTTTAATGACAACATTTTTGTACATTTGCCACCCATCTATAGCACCTCATTAGAAATAAGTTGCAAAACTTTAATGAGACATCCTGTGGTATATATATCATGTCTTGATTTCAACATTTTGTAACTACCGGGTACTTATTATTTCAGTTCTCTGCCACTGACTAGTTACTTGTTACTGAATTTAACTGATTAACTTTGACTGTGATATTTAAAATGTGATCTATCAATGCATTGTAATCCAAAACCTGTGATAATTGTTTTCCAATTATTATTAAATGTTGTAAATATATATATGCACCAATAAATCAATATTAAGAACAGTGTGACTGTGTTGCCAGACATATTACATTTAAATTACTTCATGTAAGTCAGGAATGGAAACTATCTTTTTACAATTGTTGCCTGCACTGTCGACCATATTTAGTGTTTTTGTTTCCCAGCTCAATTAAGAGTACCGACCCAAAATCATGGGCATGTCTGTGATATGTATCTTAAATTTTCTTAAAAGATAAATAATATAAATGTTAACAACCACTGCTGACTTTTAACATTTTCAATACAGTATGTCTTATTTTGAGAGGCCATTCTGAGTTGAGTTCATTTCCAAGGGCAACGTTATGCCTTAATATATGAATATTACCAAACTGAATATTGTTACACTGTCCCTAATTTTAATGGCACTTGATTCTTTAAGGCTTTGAACAGCTAGTTGACTGGCGGGGATAACAACATCTGGAATTAAAATGCCAAGGCTAAAATATAAAGAATATCTGCTAGAAGTACTGTATGGTTGCCATCATCAAATGTACAGAAAGAATCGTTTTTCAAATGTAATCTAGCTCCCCACTCATTCCATTCCATAAAACCTTTCAGATGTCTCAATACTGGTACTAGTAAACCCCACTGAGGGCCATATGGCTATGGTCCATATACAGTTTGTGACTGCCTGGCTGGTCACTATAATGCCATTTGGACCAACGTGGAGTTTACTATTTCTTATATTTCACCAACGAGTTTTCTCTGTACCACTGTACAGTTTTGTACAATTGTTAATGGTATAGAACATAAACATATTGATTAAATCTCAAAGTGTGTCGCCCTGCCGAGCATCAGCAATGTTGCAATTAATATAGTTTAAGAAATACTGGGGTTTTTTAGTTTGAATAATGTTGTTATTTTCACTTTAATAAACAACTAATTGGCTTTCTTAACATTTTATTAACATTTGAAAATGTTGTATGCAATGACAGCTAATTTTAAACAAGAACATAAATAAATATTCTATTATATTACTCCTCAGAGATATTGGTCCTTATATTTCTATATTATCGTTTAATTTAGTGCAAATATAGTGTTGTGTAACCCGAACTATAGTTTCGGTGTAATATCTTCCGCCTAGAGGCGTTAGACATATCCTTCCACCAAATAAACCGGAGAGACGATCGCCCTTATTGCGGAATTGTCCGAGGATTCCCGATTGGTATTTGCCCAGTCCCTGCGATCAGTTATTAATTAAAACAATGAGCTTTGCATTATTTGCAATAGATGTTGTATGAAATGTAATAGGCACAAATGTAGTACTTATTTACACTAATTTACACAAAAAAATCACCACTATGCAAGATTTTCTGACAACAAAAATATAAACATTGATCCGTAAAAAAACTTCTCCTCCCATAAGCGAACAAAAACGTAGTACATACTAGTCGCCGCACTTCAGTGCGACGCCAATAATCCGGATGTCGTTGCTTCACAGAGGTTATTGCAATTATGTATATTATGTCGGAATATATTTAATGAATGGTTGATAGAACAAAATGTTGTCCGCAAAACAAAGGAATCAATTGTAAACACTAAAATGCAAATGAATTCATCAATATGAACTTTGAACGCACATTTAAGATAATTCGTGTGTTAAAATAAGGGCTCCCACGGGTCAAAAAATGTCGTCGGGTCGGGTCGGCGTGTCAAAATTTCAATGTACGGGTAATTTCGGGTCGGGTCGGGTATTAAAAAAATCATTTTTTTTTGTAAACTACAGTAAAACATTTATTTTTCTTAAGGTTAAACATATTAGATACATTTAACAAATAACCGTTGTGAAATAAGACTAAATTGCTTCACAAAAAAGTATTCTTTATGTAGAATTACCACATTCTTTATAGTAATACATGAATTTATTATAAACTGTGCGTGATAAAACCTATATTATAATATATATCAAACAATGTTCAGCAAAATAAACTGCAAAAGAGTTGAAGTAACCCTTTCAATAAAAAAAACACTGCTATGATGTGCTTTCTCTATAGGAATATAGGAATATTTGTGTATCTATTAGTATTATTTTCTTTAAATTAGGCACACAAAATCAAAAGGCTAAAATGCACAAAATACACTGCCTAAAAACAAATCCTTCATAACTTTGTTACAATAATTGTGAACATATGTAACTTGATGTATCAAACTGTAAACAAGATCTTATCTCACCATATCAAGACTCAATTAAGACCTATATAAGATGGAAGATGACTAGAAAGCTGGGAAAAGTAAATACTTTCTTGATAAATTTAAATTATAACAAAACTTCAGCGTTAACAATTCTATACAAGTCAAATTACCAAGTTCTTTTTCAAAAACAGCAACATATCAACATTTTCACTTTTCATGCAGGATCTTTGCGCACACACAATGTAACCAGCTGTGGAGAACACGCGCTCACTGGCGACTGAAGTTGCTTGAGTAATAGGGTATTTCTCCTTGTTGGCATTCCACCATCTAAGTGGATTTTCGTCCAATTTGATGCTTGGTTGAGCATGGTAACTATTCAGTTCAGTTGATACTTTATCAGAATCAGGAACACTAAAACAACGCTCAGAAAAGGTATCCCTAAACAGTTCAGTAAGTGCAGTTTGTTGTTACACCACACCAGAGAGCTTCGGAATGTTGTTGTTATCATCAGAATCTTAACTGGAAAAACGACTGGACAGGTAGCTTCACCACTTCGACAGTAGAACGAGTTTTGTACACAAGTTCAACTTTACAATTTTTACAAACAGTCATGCCTTTGTCGGTATCATAATGTCCTTTTCGTTTTCGGATTTAAAACCGAAATACGCCCATACTGGCGAATCTAACCCCTTAACGCGTCAGTACTTTTCATTCTTCTTCATTCACTTGGTAATCAATACACAAAGATTGACAAAATACTTATAATTACACAGAAACATGAGCTTTGAAACACGAGATTTGAAACCGCGAACTTATATTATTTAATCCGGAAGCGAGATGGAAAGTCAGAACGGCACATTTCAAAACGGCCAGAACAAAACGGCACAGTTGATTTTACGCCGTTCTTTTGAAAAAATATTGACCCGATCCGGTAGGGCTGCAACGTGTACCCGAAATATCCGATGATATCGGATCCAACTTCAGATTCGCGGGTACGGATCCACCCCTGAAAATTTCGGTTCCGGATATTTTTTTTCATAGTTGTATGTAACCTAGCGCTGTTTTCACAAGTATTGTGTTTTATACAGACTGGTTCTGTTTAAAAGATAAATCATACGTGAAATAGTGGATATTTATTGACGAGTGACAGTCAAATAGCAGATGAATCGAGATCCTTTATTGTCATTACACATTCCGTAATGAGCCCCGAGAGCAAAACTAATTCGAAATCATGGAGGATCTGCACATTACAAATGCAATTTATATTGGCATTAGTAAGTTTTCAATCCTTATTGTCTTTCTGAGTTGTATTAAAAACAACGGTAGTGGATCCAGTGCGGCTAGAAGTTTATTCAGGTATATTTTGCATAATTTCGCGACCTATCAAATTGTGATACTGCATAATGTATTGTCTTGAAAGCATATTTCGTCATATACTAAGTTTAAATGCTTTCTTATGATGCAAGGAACCTCAGTGCCCAGTGAAAGAATCTTCTCAACAGCAGGAGACCCTGTCAGTGCTCATAGGGCTTGCCTGGACCCGGGCAATGTTGATATGTTAATTTTTGTGAAAACAAACATACACTTATGAACAGTGAAAAGTGCATTGTAACGAGCATACTATTAAGTGAATAAGCGTTAAGGTTTCGTTTTATTTGGACATTGCTACAATGTTAAATGAGAAATGTGTTATTTTTATTTGTTAATAAATGTTCAATGTTTTTTAGTCAAATTATACATCTAAAACAATGATTACTTTAATTTAGGCAGAAAATTCTAATTTTCTCTTATCTGAGGGATCCGGATCCGAAAAACTGCAAGAAACCATATTTGGATTCGGATTCGGATTCGAACAATTTTTTTGGATTCGTTGCAGCCCTACGTCCCGGTACCGTTTGCGAAAACTTTGACACGGAATCGCGGGTATTTTTTTACCCGCGGTTTCGGGTATTTTCGGGTACCCGTGTGAGCACTAGTTAAAATCTTTTCTCTGCGGACTGAACGATTATGTTATTATTTCGTATTAACAAAAAGTTCGAGAACATAGCGAATACAACATTGTCTCAAGTCAGAAGTTAATGAAATGTGTCCAGTGTGTCAGGAATCCTAAAAGATCACAGATTGAAAGGTCAAGAAATATTTATCATGAAATGTCGAAAACTAGACGATCGTTGGCAAGTTAAGTGCATTAGCTATCGGATCAGCGTACTATGGTACCACTAAACCACCTGTCATGTGTGAATGATATACTCCAGCGACAAAGAATTTCCTGGCCATGGTGATAGTTCGCCGGCGGTAGAGGTTAAAATTACATACAATGTTTGAGATGGAATGTACCGAGCAGTTCATTAAGACTTAAATGCATTTGGCTATTTTTACCACTCGTATAAAAAAGGAATTATACTCATTAAACAGTTGAGCAACTATTCAAAAATATTATTGTAATTTATGTGACTTTTTAGAATGCAATAATCTTACGTAAATACCTTTTCATCAATTAAAACGTAGTAGCCATTTTACATGAGGATTAAATGTGTTTCTAACGGTTTTGTAAAACTAATCATTATTCGATCTGCTTCTAGTCAGATATGTCAGGAGAGATGAATGTCAAATGTTGAATGAATAAAATCTGCTGTGATTTATTTGAAAGTACTATCAGACGCTTCATACTTTGCATAAGTGTCGGATACCATATACGACATTGTCATGTGTTGTGTTGTGCTTTTGTGACCTTGTACGTCTATGTTTATTGCTAGATACTTAATTTAAGCAAACGATTCCATAACAACGGGAAGTGTCGTCCCTTATTAGCCACTGCGAAATAACATGAATTAACCACTGTTTTCGCAAACGACGAAAAACCCTCGAATAAAAAAGTAGCCACAAATATTAACAGTTGACAATCTTCCTTCATAACTTAATTCTTTTCCGTCAGAATGGTCTGCGTATATCAATCTTAAATTAGTTCATTGCGTCGCTTTGTCTACGTATTATTTTATATCATAATAGATCTACATTGGACATTGATTAAATAACAAAGCAAGCTTAGAATTACGCAAGTGTGATATTTTTCTGCTATTGATTTAGCATAATTTAATATAATTGTGTGATCAACATCAGTTTTGACCTATTTTCGGAAACGCTTTATCTATGCTAAAAAAGAAAACTGTATTGAATACGCGTTAAATCTTAATATTCTTCTTTCTGTTGACCTATGCATTGTATAGTATACAGTATCATTTTTGTATGCACATTAAATATTACGAACCTTAATATGCTTAGTACTTAGGTTAACGTATAACTCTGAACCTGTGCGATTATACCCAAGCAAACCAAGTTTTACAAGCTTATATTTGGGGTATATAGGGTTCAAAATCTTGGTTTGTCGGTCGGTCATTCCGCAAAACTAATCAAAGTGCGACCTTCTACAACATTTCTCAAGTGAGTACATAAATATGTACTAAAGGTTTATGCTTTCATTGCAAGCTCAAATGTACACGGCGCTCAAAACATTAGTCCGTTGTTAGTACATTTTTAATTCGAACAACATCTTCTATGCTGCTTTGCCGACTGTAACAAAACATTATAGGTTTGATTCAGTTGTAACCCTCTCTCGATTCTGTATAAATTGTTTTAAATCAATACGTCTGTGCCAAAACAATACACTGGGGTATGAACCACGCCTTTGATTACTCCATGGTCAATTTACGCCCAGTAAATAATTTACGCTCGAAAAACCTAGAACATGTAGAAGTAAATTCGTTCTGAAATGTCTTTTGCATAACATGCTATAAGGGTATTGTAATTGTATAAACGTGTATGGAATTGCCTGATTTCACAAGGAATGAGTCATTTTGTTCATATAACGATTTCAAAATAATAGCTGTTGTTCTAGATACCACGAAGGATTTCGATAGCATGCGTTATTTGTCTTTCTAAAAAGGTCAGAAAATGTCATGTGATTTAAACAAAATGCCCATACGGCGTGTTTGTTTTAACACCCATCTGTAATTGAACAAGATACTCGAAAATTTGATTATTGTAAGGGTGTAAATCTTAATACCTATTTACCTATCCAAACGGCCCAATGAGATGCTAAAATGTTGTTCATTATGTAATATATTCATAGTAACAATAAAGTGTCTTAACCATTACCACTTTCAACATGGCTTGTTGATTAGCTTGCATAAAAATTAGCAGTAATGAAATCAAAGCGAATATACCTAGTGATTCCAAACCGAGCTATTTTATGTTTTATGCATATTTATAAAGACGAGCTATAATCACATACGTAAGTTGTTAATATTGGATGCTAGTTAAAGTAATATAAGACTGATATTGAAGGCAAATAATAAAAGATCATTTTTCAGTTCACGGTGTATTGATTAAATACCACAAAAAATAAAAGAAAGATCCATTGTCGAAAAGTTACCGACCTATTTCAGATCGTGAAACAAGCTCTATTTTTGTATGGTGTTTAATTTCCAATATATGTTTAATCGAGCGCAAGAAAATTATTGAACTATTTCGGTTGAAACATTGAAATACATAGGTAAAAAAGTTTAGAGTCATTGCGTGTATTTATGCCGCGTCATGCGAACATAGGTCTTATGCCATTATGCTAATGAAACCATGTAACCTTGCTTGACTTTCTCCGGACCATACTAGACTGGTCTGGTGTTACCCTGGCCACATATGACATGCGACTCATTTTTTCATGAGGCGTCTTAAACTAATATAGTTTTTCTCGTCTTACCAGCAGTGATTGTCTGATAAGTTATTTATTGTGTCAATGTTTAAAAATTATACGTTGCAAGTAGACACTTAACGTAACAAGTTTATTGTTTATATCAAGCATTTAGATAAAGCTCTTAAATGTTATCTCGACTGCATCCAAAGCATTCAGCTTATTAAAACGCCATAGAGTCGGTTTTATTGGTAGAACGATTTTATTGTGTTTCGGGGATATCTAAAGAATCGTCCATAAGGATATCGAACTCTAGACCTCACGGTCGCTATGCGGGCACCACATCCACAACGCAACCTCTAAAATAGTACACTAATGCCGTTAATTTCGGATAAAAGCAAATAAAACGTTTTATTTACTCTACATCACACCAGCCTACTTGTTGGTTGTTAATTACAGCTGGGTTACTTCAAGTCGAGTATATTAACACCTAGAACCGTATCATGACGTTGTGAATCGACGAATTAATGAACGTGCTTTTCCTGATGTTACACGATAAACATATGGCTGTTTGATGAGATAATTATCTAATGTTTTACTCTTACGCATTCTCTCATTAGAGGAGATTTTCGTAAACTCATTTACACATGCGGTATTATTCATGTGTTAAGACAGCCAACGATAACATTATTGATTCGCTGTCAACTTACTGCACGCTGTTTTCGAAGTAATACCGGCTGGTTGTTCATCCTTGTTGAGTTGTGTCGAATGTGTATCCTTCATAAAGGGGTAGAATATATTATCGCTGCTCTGTCCGTCAGTCCAAACTGAATGTGATATTATTGAGTTTTCGTGGGTATAAACGAGGTTTTCCAAGAATCGTTTCTGTCGTTCGCGATGTCCGTTTTTCAGTTCGACAGTTCTTCCGCCTGTCATTACGTCTTTCATTCCGTCATTCCTTTAGTTTCTTTTCAATATCTCATATACCTTTTATCCGAATTAGATGACGCTTGATATGCATCAAGCTTTAATTATGGTCGTTGGCAAAATTGTCATGTCGTTCCAGTCGAATGCTTTTTTTCAGATCATTGCTTTGTTAACGGACAACGCTTATACCATTACTCCGACGTGTATTGTTTGTCGGACTACGTGGCAGCGATCAACGACATCTGTTTATATGATTGACAACTGGCGAGTGGTAAATAAAGTTATCATTTTCATCTTTGTCCGGTCCTAATCTCCTAATCAAATCATCCGAATGTAATTAAAGTATAATGTGCACTTTCCATTCAAGGCAGACATGACAGGTCTTAAGGCTATGATAATCCGAATTTAATGAAACTTGATATCAATATTCTTATATAAAGGGCATTTCAATACTTGTCAGGATGTTCCGGCCCAATTATATTTCAGGGAATTATTGTTCTTCGTATACAAACGTAACATTCCAACTGACTTTACATTTCCTTACTCAAACACATGAACAAATGATCCGAACTTGATGTGCATTGATGCTACTGTGTTAAAATTAGAGCTATAACCGATTGATGAAACTTACAATTAACAGCGTGTTTATTAGACTTTATAATTACTCAAGTCGAGGGTATATAAACTGAATTGAAAGCAACATGTAGATCAAGATTCCTCAAATGCTGGTTTCAATTTCTTATCTGTGTCACTCAATAAGATGTAATTAGAGCTATTGCAACCAGTTAAATCACTTCAATATTTTCAACATAATCAATGTATTTATGTATTCTTTAAAAAATGTTATTGAATTAATGCTATAAGGAATTTTAAAAAATCAATATTTTCCAGACGAATAACGGCCCTTAACGTCCTTTGTCCTTATCAAAGTAATTTCCGTACCAGGATATGAATAGAAATTGTAAAAAAAAAAAAACAAGTACACCAATAATGTTTAAGAACCCACTTGATTCAAGAGGTAAGTAACCAATAGTCAAACACAAAGAACGAAACAAGTGACAATAACCAACATCAAGTAATACGACGTGAGTCACCGCATCAGTGAGAGTAAGAAATTGGTTTAAAGGCATCCACACCTCATCCCTTGCCCATAATTAGTTTATTTACGTTATGTCGTAAGTGTTCATGAAATGTAATCTAAAAACATTAACATTCCAATAAAAGCAATCATCATTCTAAAGCATTTTATTAAAGAGAATGAATACGTTTTCAATTGAATTACAATATATTAACTAAATTATCGTATGTTTTCCGGAGTACCACAATTGTAACTTTCTGAGATTAGAAGAAATCAATAAAAAATAACTAGATCTCTTATTTATTTAATAATATTTGGATATATCGCATCATAGTAGTCGCGCCATCGAAAGCGGAAATAAACATTAAATAAAAATAAACTATCCATCAGCAATATGTATGTGTAAAAAATAGTTAACTGTGGTTATGTTGTAGATTCAGCAATCGGTTTTGTATTTTAATGTTTGAATGATAGGAAGACAACGTTATTTTAAGCAAACAAATAAATATGTCAAAACAACATTTAACCGGCGAATTGTAAAATTGTTCTTGTAAAACAAAAACGTTTGAAATAAAATGGACGTCATATCACCGGTTAATTACAACAAAAATGTTTTAATTATATAATTTGATTTCTATTCAAATAAACAGTGCTGCTACAAATATGAAACTTGCAAGAACTTCGTGTGTGGCATTTAAAAATTTAATATTTGACCAGCGTGGTGTACACTAAGGTGATTTATTTGAAAAAATACACAGCTAACTACCGTATTGAAGTCCACGAGCGTGCGCGAGTATTCACCCCATTAAATGAGGTTTAGTCCCGTTAGCTGTTAACATTTTATTTCTTGAATTGTGCACCTCTTGAGATTATTAAGAAATATGTTCAAGCTATTTTTTCATGATGGATTTATTGTCAAGCCACGTTTTTGCAGAACTGCGGTACGTAGAGTTTAAGTAAATTCTATCATTTTGTGTTAGCTCGGAAATGGACGGTAATGATCTTGTAAACGCTATTCGTTCGGTACGGTTTGTATATATATATTTCACCATTGTAAAGATAAACCGTCACGTTAAACTATAATTATGCACTCATTCCGCTTTAGCAATTCCAATTTTCTTATATTAGGGTCGTGCTATTTGAAAAGAGGGTTTAATGCATGTGCATGCAGTCCGCACAGGCTAATCAAGGATGACACTGCCCGCTTTTATGATTTATTTTGTTTAAAGAAAGCCTCTTCTTAGCAAAAATCCAGTTTAGGCGGAAAGTGTCGCCACTGATAAGCCTGTGAGGACTGCGCATACTAACCTAGGACGACACTTTACGCACATGCATTAAACCCTTTATCACTGAACGAGGCCCATTCAATTATTGCGATAAATTAATTGAAAGTTATCGACGTTAAGGAGTTCAACATGGTTGATATCTCCCGGTTATGTGTTTAATATTCTCCTCAATTTTTCTCATTTATGTCACTTCATTTGTAAAAGATGTCTTTGGAAATCCCTTAAGGCAGTAACGTGAGAATTGACCATGCGCTATACTAGTATTTCATTTAGAACTTCATGTTACATATCAAGCTCAAACGCTTGGGCGTATTTGCGACAAGGTTTGGTCTCCTGGGTTGGCAGTCATATAAAAATCTTGATGCCTGGTATCTTAACAGAGAATACACGTCAAAACATGCATGCGTTATATTTGTAAAAAAAGTATTAGTTCATAGGACATAGCTTGTAATTGTAACTAATGATACAGAAGAAGCATGGGTTGGCGGGGTAGAGAAAGTAATGGTAGGGTGACGACAGAAAGATAATGCATAAAATATATTTCAACATAAAGCCGCTAATTCCACGGATGATAAAATATTTAAATAAACAAATCATGATACACGAAATTCGAACATAAAGCCATGTAAATCAATACAACATGTAAAGAATTGCATATCAGAGTTAAAATAAAGTGTTTTTATCGCTGTATTTACTGTATAGTTGTCCCAGGTGAACGAGTTAGATAATTGATTGTTTAGTATTGTAAACCCTTCTATGATAAATAAACAAAATACAGCTATATGAGAAAATAAAGAAATCGTACTATAATCTGTAACATGAACTGTTTCACTGGTAGAATCGTAAATACACAAATCCCTACGATATCGCATTAAATATTTATTCAAATCTGCAAATTAGTTACACAACATTCGGCGTCTGGAAAGGGGTAGGGTTTTGTGACTGCTTTGACACGATCTAGAATCCCTTTTTATTTCATCGGATGGAAATAAAGCCATGATGCTTGTTTTGTTTTAGATGTTAATTATAAAATTTAACTAATAACTGATTTTGACAAGTGGCGAGCGTATGTAGGATATAAATGAATTGATTATACGTATGATGATTATGCAAAGGCAAAACGTATCTGACAAAAAAAACGTTATTCCGACTAAACCAAATAGACTGGTCGTTATGCGTTTACGTTTTAAAACAAATCGTGCCCATTTACGTTTCTGGTATCACATTCCAATGTGTTTCGCTCATGTCTTTTTGAAGGAATGTAACAACAGCTTCGCATTCGTGGTTGATTAACTAATGAACTAACTTTGAACAATGCTATTCGTCTGAAGTGTTATTGTTTAGTAGGTATATGTTTTATCACTTGTGTGCGTGATATGAACATATTCAACACCGTATTTCGTTGATTATTATAGGAATTCCTTTTAAGAATAGTGTATTTCATACATAAATATGTGGCATTTCCCAGTGATTGTGAAATGCATGAAACACATTTTGGGTGGAATCTTTTCAGTAACATAGTAGTTCTTCATTAAAGTGTGCATACACTGTAAACCAATACAACTATATTATATATAGCGTAGAACACTAAATATTTGTGCATATAAATTAACATAACAAGTGGACATATTTTACCCTTAGCAGTCTAATCTTTCTGGAAAATAGATGTATGCCATCAAGTAGAAATGCTTCATCCATGCCAACAGCAAGTTCGAATGTTTGCCTTTACGTCGTTCTTTTAATTGGTCTTGAGTATTGTAATCGGTCAGTATCAATATCGCCAATAGAGCTGTTAACCATACCTAATGGTTATGGTTAAATGAATTAACCTTCAGTGCAATAATAAGAAGATAAGTAATAAAAAAATAGACTAACCTGACATTCATATCTTCACAAGGCATAACACAATAATGTATCGATCTATTTGAGTTATATTTCATGTATTTACCGCATCTGATATTTTAGGCTGTAACGCCATTCATATGTTTAACGAAAACAAAATATTAAGTCATAAGCAATTAAAAAAACATATATGTATTTCTTTTTGCATAACCATTCCTGACATGCAGAAGATTTTTTATGAATAACACTGTTCATTACTTAACGCAACCTTGACTGAACATTAGAAAAAACACTTGGAGAAGAATACTTTCATATTTTGGTTTATAAACTCTGAGTAAAAACAAAACTTATTATGTAAGATTGTAAGTACATAACATATTTTGATGACAAATAACGTAACCTAACACAGCTTTCTTCGTTTTCTAAAAGCGTTGTTATTAATCATCTGTTCAAATAGATGTCAGTTATGAGATCCAAAATGTCTGTTACAATTAACGTACCGGGTCTGTGAACTTACCAGATTATTCCCTAAAAGATATTTTCAGTAAGCGTGTTTAATACAAACATACAGATATAGCGTACAGTCCACATTTTAACTGCAAAATCGCATTACCTCAAGGTGCATTGGTTCGCGAAAAATTGAACTGACAGTCGCCCTTTTGGATTATTAATTGTAATCTTTTGAGATTACACAAGCAACATACAACAACAAAAACAATGACAAAAACGCACAGTTTATTGTTTAAATAAGAATACGTTTTGTTATCCGCTTTATCAACTGACGAATGCAGGTAAAAACATATAAATATAACTTGACATTATAGAAGCCTCTTATTAGAATCATTCAGTTTGGGAAATATCTATGTGGATCTTCAAATACTCCATGCGGTGAACGTGCGTCCGACATTTTCCGAATATGATGGCCCGAGTAAAGGTCCATCTCCGATTCAAACCCAAAGCACATAATCTACATGTTGACACTAGACCTGTAGCAGATCTTTGAAAACATAGTTAATAGCAGTTATCAAATACAAAGATCCTAAAACTGAATAAATAAATATTGTCGCATGTCCTATGCTCAATAAACACGATGTACAATGTTTGGGTTACACAAAGACATTCAATAACGTTATCGAACAAGCAAAAAACGCGAATACCAAACAATGAAATACGTTAAGAATAAAACATATGATTTACCGGAGTTTTGTAAAAGACTTTGATATATCATTAATCGTGCACAGCCTCTCATACAAGCATTTAATTCGTCCACTATGTTGTGTCAGCGGTTTCTTTGCCAAAACCAATTCACCATATTACACACAACGTTGCTAAATATTGTCGCGTTTCTGTCACTATTAAATTGCGACATTTTATTCTATTAAACGTATGTTCTTTTACTCGTTTAATATGTTTCCCTAGCATTTATTGAGGTAAAGGAATGTTTATAATATTATTACGAACGCGGGGCGGCTACGTTTGAGAAAGAAAAATGGTTGAGGGCTGTTCTAAAAATAACAATTTCGTATTTTTTAATTATTTGCTTTCATGAAACGGTATCAATAGAATAATTTTAAACATTTTAGGCATGTTTAAATAGGTTTAGAATAAGCTTTTTTAATATTGGAATGAAGTGTGACAACAATTGCATATGGAACATATTAATATATTCAATTGCAAATGTTTGATGAACTACACAAAGTAAACAATATTCTTTACAACAGCATCAATCTGAAAATGTGAAGAAACTTAATAAGCGACCTAAACCAGTTATTTGTCCACTGGGTTCGAGAATTTTATAGAAATCGGTACAATGAGTTGACTATCTTAATATTGAATTCCACCTTCAGGCAGTATTTATCTGCTTATTGACAATTGTTTACTTGAACATGTGTACATCCCGCTAGGAAGTGTATGCTTGTAATAACACCATATGCTACGAGACCATACACGCCTGTATTAAGTGTAGCATTTCGCAAGTGTTTACACATGAGTTAAAACGCAAATTTCGGCTAAAGCAAATAAATTGGTCGTTAGAAACCATGTAGCGCATGTGTTGCCTTTAACAATCGTTAAGAAGACTAAAACTCTTTAAAGAAGAGTTAAAGGAGCCATAGCTTGTTTGATAACTGTTAAACGCAAGATGTTGTCTTGTTTTATATGCACACAATGATTAGTTCCTTAATTAGTAAACTATGGTTGAATTTGATTAGATAAACTATCGTGTTCAACTAACACAAGCACTAATTGCAACATGTCAACCAAACTCACTGCTTATACACGCGTGCGTTGTAGGTATACTGGTAGCGCCTAAGCATTTGCTTCTTAAGAAGATTCTCTAGTTCGAATCAAGGTGCTGTTAATAAGTTAAACTTTTTATCTAGCTTTATAAACTATTAAACATTTAGTATTTATTAATAATTGCATCATGACACTTAACAATTATGAAAAAGTGTGAACAAGCCCCGCTATATGCGCATTAATACGTATATGTATATCATTCGTTTTGGGAAATATATTCATTTTGGAAAATTAAATATTTTGTGAGATTGCGAAAAGAAACAACAAATTATCAATGCCCATCAAATGACGAACGAAGGAAGAGTCATACCCTAAACATGCACATTCTGCACTTTCTTACAAATCGCAGTTTGAATTATATTATTGATACGAAACACACACACACAAACTGTGTATATAAATATATTAATAAATTCGCAAATAAATTAAATACCGAACAGTACTGCAATGACGTGGCTTGGATCATATTATAAAAATTTACACATAAACTTATTTATTGTAATGTGTATTTATGGAGTTTATCAATACCAAATCAATTACACTACATATTTATAAATATCATGTGTGTGTAAAAAGAGTGGAAAATGGTACACACATTGTGTTCTAAACAATAGAAAGAATGACGTTCACCGAACTTACGTGTGAGTCTAGATATTTAAAACGATATTAACAACATATTATTCTCATTTTTGTGTTGTATAAGCATATGCATTCAGAGTAAAGTTGTTTAAGGTTACAAATGAGGTAAACAGTTCCTGGAACTTAATTTCCTATACTATGGAACACAGCGGAACATCTGTTTCAATAGTTTCGTAATAAAGCAATACTTCTAAAATAAAGAAATACAGATGCTTTGGAAACATTGTTAGAAAATGTGCCATAATGGTTACTAGCCGCTGGTCTTGTGTTTTGGATGAGCTAGTCATATTCACACAATTAATTCCCATAAAATCTGAATAGCTGAATGATTTTACTTAAAGGACTAAATTGTAAAACCATGTTGAAAATATGACAAGAGCGCCGTAAATCCTCCACTACATTAACATTGACAATAACCAACAAACGGGGCTAAAAGACACTATACACACACAAAGACAACAAATAATACACGAATAGACAAGAATGTCAACGAGAAACCTTGCCATCAATATTCCAAGTCTAGTCCAACAGCAGGATCTTTAAAAGCTTTAATCTATATGATTTATTATTTTGAATGTATCATCTATGTATATAAACGTCAATTTGACATAATGGTTACCGTAGCAACACATATCACTCGGAAAGGGCTTTGTGATCGCGTTTTTGATGCATCCGATATCTCAAGAAAAAATGATCAGGATGTCGTTGCTTAACAGAGGTTATTGCAATGATGTTTTCTACGTCGGAATATTTTAATGATTGGTTAATAGAAAAGAAATGTATTCCGCAAAACAAAGGAAAAAATTGTCAACACTAAAATGCACATGAATTCATCAATATGAACTTTGAACGCACATTTAAGAAAATTCGTGTGTTAAATTATCGTCTCGGCTGACTCAAACGATTATGTTAGTATTTCGTTTTTACAACACGTTTGAGAACATAGCGAAAACAACATTGTCTTCAGTCAGAAGTTAATGCAATGTGTCTAGTATGTCAGGAATCATAGAAGATCACAGATTGAAAGGTCAATAAAAAATGTCGAAAACTAGAAGATCTTTGACAAGTTAAGTGCATTAGATATCGGATTTAACGTACTATGGTACCATTAACCCATTTATGCCTAGCGTCTAGAAAAAAGGCCTTAGCAAACAGCGTAGACTCAGATGAGACGCCGCATTATGCGGCGTCTCATCAGGGTATGTGCAGTTTGATTAAAGGAATTTCTGTAAGACATATTCTAAATATAGAAATAAATATACTAGACATCCCTAATTTCGGAAATAAAATGGTCCAATTTAAAATGATGGGAGAGTCCACTAGGCATAAATGGGTTAAACCACCTGTCATGTGTGAATGAAATACTCCTGTGACGAAAAAATTCCAAGCGGTGTTGATAGTTCGCCGCCGGTAGGTTAAAATTACATACAATGTTTGAGATGGAATATACCGAGTAGTTTATTAAGACTAAACTGCATTTGGCTATTTTACCATTCTTATGAACAGGGAAATAGATTCATGAAACTGTTGAGCAACTTAAAACATGTAATTTATTCCACTATTGCGATTGCACTAATCGTACGTAGATAACATACACATCAATTCAAACGTAAAAGACATGTTACAATTAAATGTTTGTACAACTAAGCATCAGAGTTAGAATAAGTGTGAGAAAACAAATAGGTTATTGTAACGTGTTTTGTTGTGCTTTGGCGACCGTGTACGTCTACGATTATTGCTAGATACTTTATTTGAACAAGCGATTTATTAGGGACTGCGAAATTACATGCATTAACCTCTGTTTTTTGGATAGAGAACACATTTTTCGATAAAAAAGTAGCCCCAAGTGTCAACAGTTAGCACGATCGTTCCTTCATAACTTAACCCATTTATGCCTAGTGGACTCTCCCATCCTTCTAGAGTGGATCAATTTATTTCCAAAATTACGGATGTCTAGAATATATATTTCTATATGTAGACTATTTCTTACAGAAATTCCTTCAAGCAAACAGCGCAGACCCAGATGAGACGCCGCATCATGCGGCGTCTCATCTGGGTTTACGCTGTTTGCCAATGCCTTTTTTCTGGACGCTAGGCATTTTACATTGGACCTTAAGGTGATAACAAAACAAGTTTAGAATTCCGTCTTTATGGTATTTTCTGATATGAATTTAGCATTATTAAAGATATTTATATGATCAACGCAATTATATGTTTTCGGAAATTCTATTTCTACGTACAAAATGAAAACTGTATTGCTTAGGCATGTATTATTAAATCTTCTGCCTTTTTACCTATGTATAGTATAGTACATTGTATCGCTTTAAAATGCAGATTAAAAACTACGAAACCTATTACAGAATGAACTTACTATTCAGTTTATTGCAGCACGCAGAGCTTTATACGCCAGCAAACCAAATTGTAAAGTTTATATTTGAGATATATACGGTTCACCGTTTTGGTTTGTCGGTCTGTCAGTTCGCAAAACTGTTGAAAGCGCGACCTTGTTAAACGTTCCTCGAGCGATTACATAACCTTGTACTTAAAGGGACTGTCAACCACGAATGACGAAAAAAGAAAAGTTCTAAAATACCGTATTTTTTACAATTATGAGTTTATATTGATTAAAATATCACGACTGGTATATTACATTTCTTGAAAAATAAATTCAGTATATTCGGTAATAAAATTTCGCGATGTGAAATCGAAAGTACATAAAATAGGTGACATAACGATATACACACTATAATTAACGCAAGTAGATTGATCATTTTGTATGTAAAATACATACAATTCACTACGCATGCACAATTTGCATTCCTAGGTTTACCACGTGGCGATGATGTTCAATCTACTGGCGTTATTTATCGTTAACTAATAGTTACCAGGTAGACATACCCAGTTAAATTTATTACCAAATATACTGCAAATATGAAAACTAAACAACTTTTTTCGAGTAATGTAATATACCAGTCGTGATATTTTAATAAATATAAACTAATAATTGTAGAACAATACGGCATTTTGCAACGTTTCTTTTCTTCGTCGTCGTGGTTGACCGTCCCTTTAATTAAGGTGTATGCTTTCATTTAAAGCTCACATGTGCATGGCGTTCACAAGATAAGTGAGTTAATGTTTCTAATGACATCTAAGGCACTGGGCCGATTGTAACGAAAGATTACAGATATGATTCAGTTGTTACCCTCTCTCGAATGTTATAAATTGTGTCAAATCAATGCGTCTGTGTCAAAACGGTACACTGGGGGTATGAACCACTGCCCTTGATTGGTGTATGGTCAAATAACGCTCAGTAAATTATTTACGCTCGAAATAAATAGTACATGTAGAAGTACATTGGTTATGAAACATAGTTTTGAATAGCATGCTTTAACGGTATTGTAGTTGTATAAACGTGTATGAAATTGCGTGATTTCAGTGGGAGTGAGTTGTTTTGTTCATAGAGCGATTTCACCATAATAGCTGTTGCTCTAGATACCACGAAGGACTTTGACAACATGCGTTATTTGTCTCATAAAAGATCAGTGAATGTCATGTGGCATAACAAAATGTCTAAACGGCGTGTCTATACTGAACAGTCAACTGTTATTGTTAAAACTATTGGAAACTTGGATCATTGTAAGGGTGGTAATGTCAACAGTTAGTAACCTATCCAAGCGTCTCCTAAAGATGGCAAACGGGTGTTTCTTATTTAAGAACTTCATATTAACAACAATGTGTTTCAATCATTAGAATTGTGTACATAACATGTTTATCAAATTGCAGTAATCGAATCATAGGGAATACACATCGTGATTCCAAACCCAGATAATGGAAGTTTTGTGCATATATATATAAGATGAACTATAAAAGCATGCGTCTGTTGTTGAAATGGGAGAATATTATTAAGTTATAAAATGATTGATATTGCAAGCGAATAATACAAAATAGTTTGCATTTAAGTATTTATCGATTAAATACCAAAAAAGGCGGCATCCATTGAAAGAACCCTTGTCAAAACGTTTCGACCGATTTCAGATTTTTATGCACACGGTATTTCGTATATGGTGATTTAATTGCCAATATATGTTTTATTATGCGCCGAAACATTATTAAACTTTGACACCATTTCTGTTAAAACAGTGAAACACATTGATAAAGAAGGTTTGTGTAATATTGTCATTCTCAATAAAGTATCGAAACAGTAACAATTTTAGCCACGAAATTCGAACATAATTCTTATGCACTTACGACCGCTTATTAAACCAGGTAATATTGCTTGACTTTCTCCGGACCAGACTAGACTGGTCTGGTGTTACCATGGCCACATATGACATGCGACTCACTTTCGCATGACGCGGCTGAGGGTGAGGTTGAGCGCTCTAAAACCGGTGTTATCCCCCAATGCTTTGCATTGACCGTTCCAAGGCGGTGACTCCAGCTTAATTCGTATATGTGTTTATGTTGTTTTGTATTGTGCTGTTTTGTGCTGTTTTGTACTGTTTTGGCAATCACTTGCCTTAAAAAAAGGACCAACTTATTGTCTATAATAAGAATCCAGCAGCTTGAGTTTCACTTCTTTACATTATATTAAACTTTAAAAAAATCCGTCCAACCTACAGTGGTTTTCTATTTAATTATTGAATAAGTAAATTTTTAAACATTATACATAGTAAGAGGACAATTTACGTAACAAATTGCATTTTGTTATATCAAACATTTAGTTATCACCGTTTATCTTATCTTGACTGCATCAAACCCAATAAGCTTATTGAAACACTATAGACTCGATTTTATTGGTAGAACAAGTACGTGGTGTTTCGGGGATATATAAATAATTATTCCATTAGCATTTCGAACGCTTGACCTCCAGGTCGCTATGCGGGCACCAAATCCACAACGCAACCTCTAAAACATGTACGCTTATCGCGTTAATTTGGAATCAAAGCAAATAACACGGGCGTTTTATTTACTCTATACCACACAAGCCTAAGTTATTTTTAATTACAGTTGGATTACTTCAAGTCGAGTATATTAACGCCTAGAACCGTATGAAGACGTTGCAAATTGACGAATTAATGAACGTGCTCTCCCTATGTTTAACGATAAACATATGGCTGTTTGATGAGAAAATAATCTACAAACCAACGTTACTATTAAACGTGTTACTCTTACGCTATCTCTCGTTATAGGTGATTTGCGTAAACTTATTAACACTTGCGGTATCATTCATTTGTTAAGTTAGTCAACGATAAAATTAATGAAAAAATTATTGATTCGCTGTCAACTTACTGCACGCTGTTTTCCAACTAAACACTGATTGGTTATATAGTCGTTTTTTTGTACGTCCGTCAAACAGAATTTGATAGAATGGAGTTGTCGTGGGTATAAAACGAGGTTTCCCGAGAATCTTTTCTTTCGAACGATGTGCGTTCTTCATTCCGAAGATTCTTCCGTTTGTCTTTCCGCCTCTCCTTGCGTCATTCCTTTTGTTTCTATGCGAGATCTTAGATACATTTTATCCGAATTAGACGACGCCTGATATGCATCAACCTTAAATTATGGCCATTTGCATAATTGGCATGTCGTTCCAGCCGACTGCTTTTGTAGGCAGGCATTACTTTGTTAACGGACAGCGCTTATACCATAACGCCGACGTGTATTGTTTGTCGGCCTACGTGGCTGCGATAAACATCTGATTGGTTAATATGTAAATTTGATTGACAACTGTGAGTGGTCAATCAAGTGATCATTTGCATCCTTGTCCAGTCAGTGAGGACCAATCTTTGTTTCAGGGAGTTATTTGCCTTAGATTATGTAATTGTCACTTTTCTTTTCCTCACTTACACTCCTAAACATATCATCCGAATATGATGCAAGTGTGTGCACTTTCCTCAAAAGGTAGACATGTGAGGGCTGGGACTTTGGTGATCACAATTTAATGTGACATGATATCAATATTCTTATACAAAGGGCATTGCAATACTTGTCACGATGTTCTGTTCACACGTTTTCGAATTGATTTTACTTTTCTTCACGCAATCCCATGAACAAATGATCCGAACTGCATGTGCATTGATGCCGCTGTTCATTTCGTAGAGTTTATTTGTCAAAGTGATTGTTGTATGACGACATTAAAAGTTATTGTAAAATAACAAAACAAGTACACAACACATATAACGTTTAAGAACACACTTGATTCAAGGAGTAAGATTACAATCGACAAACACTAAACCAATGATAAAATAAGTGACAAAAACCAACACCAATTAATAAAACGTGGATCACCGTATATACGTGAGTTACAAGCCGGTTTTAAGGCATCCAAACCTCGACCCTGGACCATGGGCAGTTTGTTTTTGTAATTTCTTAAATATTCATGAAACCTTTTCTCAAAGAATCAACATTCCAATAAAAACAGTCAGTTGTATTACAATATAAGAACGCAATGGTTTTATGTTATACGAAACACCTGAACTTTCTGAGGTACGAAGAAATCAATAAAACAGAATCAACTAGATCTTTATGCATAATAGTTGCAAAAAGCACGTGTGTGGCATTTTAGAATTAAATATTTGATCAGCGTTGTGTACAATAAGGTGATGTAATTGAAAGAGTACACGGCTGACAACCATATTGGACAAATAGGTAAGAGAGCCCAAGCATTCAAGGTGTAAGTTAAGTGTAGTAATAACGTGCATTCTTGCTCGCAACGTTAAGTCCGCTAGAGAGCGCGAGTATTCACGTCATTAAATTCGTTTTAGTCCTGTTAGCTATTAACATTTCATTTCTCGAAAAATGCAATTCTTGTGATTATTCAAAAAATACTGTCAAGCTTTCCATGATGGAATTATTGTTAAACCACGTTTTTTGCAGATCTGCGATACGTCCAGTCTACGTAGATTCTAACATTTTTGTTGGCTCTGAAATGGGCGGAAATGATCTTTTAAACCCATTCATGCCTCACGTCTAGAAAAAAGGTCTTGGCAAACAGCGTAGACCCTGATGAGACGCCGCATGAGGCGGCGTCTTATCAGGGACTGCGCTGTTTGCTTAAAGGAATTTCTGTAAGAAATATTATAAATATGGGAATAAATATACTAGACATCCCTAATTTTGGAAATAAATTGATCCAATTTAGAACCATGGGAGAGTCCACTAGGCATACGTAATGCCGTATATACTGACACGTGTATTGCTAAATACCGCCTAATTTTTGGGATATAGAAACAGATAATATACCCAAATATGAAAACAAAAACGAACACAAATGTCATAAATCAAATGACAATAACACCAGGAATATACTCGCCTGTCATCAAGCACTTTATCGGCAATATTTAATTACATGCCCGAGAGCATGATCATTGATACGATTTCCGTAAAACATTCATAAGGCCGTCGATTATTTGTAACGGATGTAGCAAAAAAGCCTGTCAGATCACTTCCGGTGATCGCTCGTCAAAAGAACACGTGATGCTTCCCATTAATTCAGACATGATGCACATATTATGTTTTATTTTCAACAGAACTTTTCCTGCTCAAACGTCTCCCTTCAATATACCTTAACTAGATAAGACAATACTTGCGTAACATGGAATAGTAAATGTCACTGCGTCATGAATAACATAGCATGCATGCGTTCCTATTCATACGCATCACAGCATTAAAGGGGCCTTTTCACAGATTTTGGCATTTTTTTAACTTATTCATTAAATGCTTTATATTGATAAATGTAAACATTG
This sequence comes from Dreissena polymorpha, assembly GCF_020536995.1. NCBI lineage: Eukaryota > Metazoa > Mollusca > Bivalvia > Myida > Dreissenidae > Dreissena > Dreissena polymorpha. Next base: position 44,555,523 of record NC_068357.1, on the reverse strand, counting down.
GATCGTAAAAGCTCCAGTAAAAAATCAAGAAAAAAATTAAAAAAAGGAAAAGAACATTGCCCGGAGCAGGTTTCGAACCAGTGACCCCTGGAGTCCTGCCAGAGTCCTGAAGTAAAAACGCTTTAGCCTACTGAGCTATTCCGCCGAGTACACATTATTGACGTATTTGATACCTTATATAAGCAATCTTCGTAGTTTCACAAAATTTAACGACAAAAACAGAACTCTCCAAATTATTCAATCGTTTCGCGTTGCAACGCTTTATAATTTTTAGGTTTTAAAATCGTCAAAAAATGCATATAATGGCTATATTAGAGCATGGTTAATGTTCAGTATTACTGTTTCCTCACAAATATCATAACTAAAACGAAAACTTACGAATCTGAAACAACTTTTTTCAATTTTGTCAATTTACCAAAGCGTGAAAAGATCCCTTTAAACTGTTAATTGGATACATTAGTCATAATCCTCCTCTAAATTCTTATTATATGTAGTTACGACTACAGGAATTAAGCGACCACCTGTGTAAAGCGACTACAGGAATTAAGCGACCACCTGTGTAAAGCGACTACAGGAATTAAGCGACCACCTGCATTAAGCGACTACCGGAATTAAGCGACCACCTGCATTAAGCGACTACAGGAATTAAGCGACTACCGGCATTCAGAGACTACGGCATTAAGCGACTAACGCTATTAAGCGATCATTGCTTTCTCTATCCCACCTAACTATGCTTCTTCTATATCATTAGTTACGATTTCAAGCTATATCATAAAACCTAAGACTTCGTTTTACAAATAATACATACACATTTTGACTTGCATACCCTGTTTAAGATTCCAGGCATATGGAGTTGTATATGACTGCCATCCCGGGAGACCGAAGCTTGTCGCAAATACTTCCAAGCGTTTGAGCTTGATATGTTACACGAATATCTAAATGAAATACTTTTATAGCGAATTGTCAATTCTAGCATTACTACCTTAAGGGATTTTGAAAGACAGCTTTTGCAAATGAAGTAACATAAATGAGAAAAAATGAGGAGAATATTATACAAATAACCGGGAGATATTAACCGTGTTGAACTCCTCGACGTCGATAACATTCAATTAATTTATTGCAATAAATATCGGATAACAATTATAAAATGTTTCTCAAGCAATATATGGTCACATTTTAGTCGCAATAAAAAATAGAATAAAATAATAAACCAAAACCACCAATATTATGTTACTTGCTGGTTATATTAAAGTAATAAAAATTAAAAAAAACTTGACTTAATTTGGTATACATGTAGTTCATGTGATGTTTATGATGACGATTATGCATCACGTATTGTATTTGCATCATCAACTTATCTTAACACAGATGATTCAAACCAATTCAAGCGCAACTAGATATACAACAACCTCATGTGAATAGTGTTAACACAATACAACAACCTCATGTGAATAGTGTAACACAATACAAACGCAGTGAATCTCAAGATACATCAGCGGACAACAAACCATAAAACATGTATAACTCAATCCACAAAATGAATTAACATGACTCGCCGCTATACAACAAAATGGGAAAGAATGGGTTTTGAAGAAGTTTTCAGCGAATCCCAGGGGGCATATCTATTCATAAAGTCAATTATAAAAAGCATATGTGCATCCAGTCATTTATTACGTTTACACAGACAATAAACAAAAATATAGTTAAAACAAAGCATAGTGACATACTTGATTAAATGAGAAATAATTGCTCATTGTAATGTTAAGTGGTAATGTGGCTCACATGAAAGGAATTCTTACTTAAAAATGTTGATCAGAGATTTTACAGCGGTCATGACACTAATTGTGCCAAACTTTATTATCACATACATGTACTAAGCCCCATTAGTTTACGATCAGTTAATACCAGATTTATGCTTGTTATCCGAAATACTGATTGAATTTATTTCTTCAAGTACTTCTTATTTTGAGTAATTAACTTTATTTCACTCTATACCGATAAGGTTATGCGAAGGTCGAGGGAATGGTGGTGCCAAACTACGCTAAAACTCGATTTTGATTGCTTTTTCATAGACAAGACGTGGACTTCCTGGTATATTAGAACACAATTGACACACATATGCAAGCAGTTTTAGAGCTGCACACATTTCATGCGATCGTATTACCCTTTTTCAAAACGTTAATGAATAATAATTTCGAATAAACGCCCGAAAGACGTAGAACCAGAAAAAAAAAAAACTATGTTTGATTTAATTCAAATAATTACCCAATGAACAGCTGAAATCCCTACGCATGAGTGTATACTATTGAGCAATGCCTTATTGCTGCGCAGCTTCCAAACGCCACACGTTTGGGTCTACAACAAATTCAAATAGAGGTGTTGGTATCGGTGTAAACTTCCTCGATATAAATTTCAATTAAGTAAACAGTTTGCATCGATTGTACCATATTAAGCTTGTTATTAATTTAACTTTTTTTTTGTTCAAATTAAGTGTTGGTTAAGGATAGCGAGAATAGCATGTTGACTCTGAAATCGAATATTTTTGCTTAAAACAAACACTGAAGATAACAACTAGCGTTCGTAATTTATTATAAATTCGAAACAAAATGACAGGTACAAAGAAAACAAATAAGTTGTTTCCATCTAACTTTATTAAGCAAACTATAATTTAAAGACAAAGAACGCTGTTTAATATCACTTCTGCAAGCTCCTGTGTAAAACAATTGAGGACATTTATGGTTGAGATGTATCGCAACATCACTTTATAAAAACAGGAAACTGTCAAATCTGTCAAAAAACCATGAGCGACAGAAATACGATCAAACGGTTCGACGTGTCTCGTGGCAAAATGCGGGAAATGCAGCATCTTGGCGTTTATCTCATGTAAAGATGTAAGATTGTTTCTACTTTAATAAACTATATTTACTTTAACATAACATGACTTCCATCTTGAAATTAACGTTAATTGCTCCCCATTTTGTCAATAAAAATATGCTTTGAAAGTGAAACATATACTAATACATGCGAATGATAAAATAAACAATAGCTTATTGTTGGGTTAAGAAACGAATTATAAATTGCAATACAGAACACATTGCATTGTAAATATTCATTTTTTTATATATATGCCATTGCTCATCTCTATACGATATTATAAACTGTTTTTGCCACGTTTTAAGACAAAAATGATGTATCACTTATGTGTCATTCCATAGCTATAAAGAAATATAAGTACGGCTTTCTTTCACTGATGTGTTTGTACAGATTGTACAGTGTATGCACGCGTGTATGAACAGCCAAAAATGTGTCTTAAAATTGTAACTGGCAACAATATGCCAACACTCAGATTTGTCAAATTACAATCAGTCTAAATATATATATTTAGACTTATATATATAAGTATAAATACGTTTACTTAAAAAAAATATATATTTATGATTTATGTATTTTCCATAATTTGCTTAATACAAACAAGGTTTCATGCATTTCAAAAATGGCATTTGGTTACAAACTATTTTGCATGCACAAAAACTGATTAACTTAAAATAATTAACGTTGACAACTTTTTATAATATTCGTTTGACATAAATACTGAAAAGCGCATACAACCAAAAAAGAATTATGTACTGTTTGGAAAAAATGCCAGAAAACGTATTTAATATACGATGAAAGGGTCATGGTCTCGGGAACAGTAAGTTTAATAGATACGCGAAACCTAGAATATCGTGTGTTTCAAATATGTGTTCAATGCTTTTCGAACTAAAATACATACACATTATGACTTCGTTCTTGAGGACGATCTTCTCTGTCAGTTTTATGCAAGCAACGTGCTCTTAATTATTGGGATAATTATAATAATATATAACAAACCCCCGATTATCTTATGCATTTTGTATACAAATCATCAACGTAACTCGTGTAACGAATGTATTACAAAAGATACGAAAAACACTTATAACAAAACTGTGTGATGTGCTTTAATTGAACACGAGCAAGAACAATACAGAATTATGTGTTGATTGTTGAATCCGAGTACCACCTTTTCACGTAATATTGTTCGATCCAACTTGCCTAAACTTATTAAAATTAAAAAAGATCAGTAATTCTTTACCACTCCGTAATTATTTGTTTAAGCTGCATATTGTCTATTGTAACAACAAAAATAATCAAATGTATCAGGCACTCGCCTAGAGTAACAGACAAGCCTATGTTAACAATATTTTCTCTCTAATAATGCTTCCATAATAAAGTATTCCATTCTTTGAAACAGCGAAATCAGTATGGCGAAACAAACCAAAGTTCGTTGTTTCTATTTAATGTTTAATATCTACATTATATTTCCATTATTTCTAATTTACACCTACGCACACAACAGCCTACATATTGATAACTATGTCCATGCAATACGTGATGCACTAGACTAAACTCCTATAGGATTTCCAACACAAATCTTTGATGACATTAAAATAAAGTTTCTGCACTTAACGGAATGCCGTCCTTTTGAAATTTCGTCATTCATTTGATCTGTTCACGACTTTTGCACTTAATAATTAATGATACAGGTAATCGGAAATTGTCAGAAACATTTTTAAAATATCGTTTAGAATGTTTTAATTTTTATTTTAATACCAAATTGGTCAGTGTTGAAATACGTTTTACAAACAATCGAACACATTTGATGAAACATATTTGCAACGCTTTTTAATTCATAGTTCATTTAATACAATTTTATTGTATTGCCGCCTTCGACATTGCAGCGGCCTTTATGGAATGAGATGTTTTCTTTGCCTCAAAAGAGGTCGACTTATTATCTTCTTAGTGTGCGTTTACACTTTACATAACGATGTTTTTTACTTCATAAAATGTGTGGTATTACAACTGATGTCTTCTGTTTTATACCATATCGTTTGTTTTATAAAAAAAATACATCTCAGAAACAACTACAATCGGTAGCAAGTAAAATCGGCAAGATATTACATCGGCCTAAAAGAAATTATGTATGTTCTACTGCAACGGCATTTCGTGATGACCTAAATGCGAACGCCATTCGTTTGACACCAAAGTGCTGAGTAGCTGTTTGACAGCACTATGGAACGGACGTAATTTAGGCATTTTCGATGCAATACGAGCATGAACAGGTTATATGAGTGTTGAACGAAAACGATTTATACATATCAAATCAACATAATGTAATTAATTTTACAAAATGTTATGTTCTCTTACTTAAATTATTCATATAAAATTTTACAAAACTTACAAACTGATAAGTGATACCATTTAAATTACTTTCGGCTTGAAGGATAAACATACATTTAAGACTTTGAGACGTTAAAAAGGTACTGTAAATAATGGCGGCTAAATAAAAAAAGTCAACCTGTAACACTTGTAATAATGATTCAGGGCATTTATTACAAGACCATTTACTTGTATTGAACTACTTTGAAGTGTGCAAATAATGCTCTCAAAAGATTATTTCAAACTACTCCATTTGTTACAGGGCATGGTTTGAGACCAAATAATGGCGAAGTGTTTCTATCGTACACCAGGACAGGATGATTTCTTCGATTTAATAGATGGAAAATCACGACGACGTCTATATCATTAAGATCGATTACATGATTTAAAGTATGTTTGTGAGTATATTTCATATAAAAAATACAATGATTTTTAGGTCGCCGTTTTGTAGTGGATGTAATATCCGTTCGATCACCAATGTGGAAGCGTTCTTTCTATTTCCGCCACAGGCAGAAAGTACTGGTTCTTACTCCGAGGGAACGGAATCGAAAGCTTTACAGGCTGTCGATGCAATAGAGCTAAATTAAATTGGCTTAAACTAAACTATTCTGCTAAAACCGTTTTCGGATGGTCATAAGGTGCTTTCTTACTGTTCTTCTTTCATTACATCTTTCTCTGAACCTGCTAGCTGAGTGCAAGTGTGTACACCTACCGCCCTTATATACCTTAACCACAGTTGCAAACGTTGTAAATCCGAACTAAATAACGAAATAATGAAAACAACGAATTGTATGAAACACATGGTACCATAGCATGTGGATTTTTTTAAGCATTGTTTAACAAGACGATTACCAGGTCTTGTAATTTGTTTGGGTTAAATGTATTAATATTCAGTATAATTAAGACTTATCAGCATGACTAGATTCTCTTGGTTTGATTGTTTAATGTGATTTCTTTAACAGATGTCAAAGTGTTTGAGTTGTTTCCACAAACTTCCATCTTCATGAGCTTTATTTCTGTGAATTTAGCTTAAACCAGCATTCCCATATGAAAGCCAAACCAAAAGGGAGTACAACTAACTCTCACTCATACAAAATGGTTCTTTTTAATATGAATATACTTTTTTAATATGAATATATCTTAATTATGAATATTTCTATTCATATTTAATCCACGTTTTAAATTGAAATATGCGCAAACAACTCTTCAAAACATTTCTATTAAAATTGCCAAGAAATAACATCACGTATAACTCAAAGCTTTAAAAACTTTCGAATTATTATTTATCATAACGCTGCATTGCATATGCCTGATATAACGTTGCATGATATGTTTTTGTATATCAGTTTCACAGGAAGTTTTTAGGCCTTATATCAGTCAATGATAGGAGGTAAGTCATATTACTCGGAATCAACTATAACATAACAATTTGTAGTAAAATCGAATCAGATTCAACTAAACAAACAATTTTATATCAAAATGTAATATGTTCCTAACACAAAATGCAACACAAACAGCAAAAACATGTTTTATAAAATATTAAGCGCAAGTGCTCATGACGTCATTATTAACACGTCAAACGACAAAAATCATATTCTTTCCCGCTAAAAGTGTAGCTTTTAAGTGATTATTTTCATTATTTCTTTAAAGTCGGGGACGTAGAGGTATGATAAACAGAAAAACAGGTTACTGCTTCGGCAAGCCTCGCCGTTATATTATTCTAAGCCTTGCCTGATATATCACAAAAGGACCAGCCAGTAACCTGTTATTCTCAATATATGGGGCGCGCTCACTGAAAAGGGGTTTATTTCCCGCTAAAAATGCAGCTTTTTACCGATAGTTTTCATTATTTCATTAAAGCCGGGGACGTATGATAAACAGAAAAACAGGTTACTGCCTTGACAAGACTCGCCGTTATATTATTCTAAGCATTGACTTATATAGCACAAAAAGATCAGACAGTTACCTGTTACTCTCTATATATGGGAAGCGCTGGGAAAGGGGGCTTTCATGCATGTGCGGAAAGAGTCGTTCCAGATTAGCCTGTGCAGTTAGCACAGGCTAATCAGAGACGATACTTTCCGCTTTTAATGAATTTTTTCACTTAAAGGAAGACTGTTTTTAACAAAAATACTGTTTAGTCGGTGAGTATCGTCCCTGATAAGCATGTGCAGACTGCACCGGCTAATCTGGAACGACACTTTACGCACGTGCATTAAACTCCCATTTTACAGAGCGAGGCTTATATTATTGACGCAAAAAGTCCAAACCAATTTGGTTGACATTCAATGCCAATGAGGAAATGTCAAACACTTATTCGCCTTTTTTCCCGTCCATTGTTCAGCGGCAAATTTTAATGAGCATTTTGGGATCTTTTAAATATTTTCCAAATAGAATTCAGCTGTACATTTGTTCTAAAATGTATTTTTTAACTTCAAATATATTATTTATGCCAGAATCACTCAGTGTTTTTATTCATTTCTTAATAACACTTTCATAACAAAAATTGCAAATTTAAATTAATTTCAATATGATTTTAATAACAAGTGTCTTACCGTATTCACTGTAATTTACTAATTATGTAACTGAATTAACCAAAATGTGCATTGAAACTAGCACTCGTGTATGCAACAATACACTAACGTTCACGCCTTAAGTCTGTCATTTCGTTTTCTCAAAATGGCATTTCATTTGCTGTAAATATATATTTTCTTGATAATAGTTAATTTGAACTTCACATAAAGCTTTACTCTAGTTGTAGAAGTGTGATATATTTTTGTTTCAATTATCTTTCACATAAACAACACAACTTAGGAATGATTGCAGTATCTCCAATGAGCACTTGAATAAATAAAATATGCCGTGCTCTGATTGAAAAGCACATTTAAGGTTTGGTTCAGTGCTCCTTATTGTCGTTGGAACGTACGTAGGCCGTGCTCTGAGAAAAAGGGGTTAAATGCATGTGAGTAAAATGTCGTCCCAGATAAGCCTGTGTATCACGCACAGGCTAATCAGGGACGACACTTTCAGCCTAAACTGTATTTGTGCTAATTAGAGACCTACTTTAAACAGAAAATATCATACAAGCGGAAAGTTTCGTCCCAAATTAGCCTGTGCGGACTACACAGGCTAATATGGGACTGCACTTTACTCACATTCATTTAACCTCTTTTTCTCAGAGCACGGCTAACATACGTTTTAACGACAATAAGGAGCACTAAACATAATATTAAATATGCTATTCAATCTGTAATCATTCACTTCACATGCTAATACGACAGTATACCTTATCAATGCGTGTTCGTATTCATTAAAGTATTAGAACAATGACTTATTGCAGGTGAACGTATAAACTGCATGTGTTATAGTTCAATATATAACCTGTTTCATATTATGCTTTTTTCTGAACGAAATCAAATGAGTTAAATGATGCATTTCTTAATAAAATGCATAATGTTCAGTTCAAGTTGTGGCATTTGAATAAATAAAGACACACATTATTTAATCTAGGATCCAGTTTATGAAAATTTGTGTACTGTCATTGTTTTGCAAATTTTAGATACCCGATAGTTTAGAATAAATACATCTAATGCATTCTGAAGCGCGAGAGCGTGCCTGTTCTACGGTTCCTGTTGTTGCATCGATGGCATTTAAGTTGTTTTCTACAAATAGTGAGATAAAAGCAACTAACAATTACGTCTTCCTTATCATGAGCATGAATGTATTTATTGATATTCTATTGACAAGAGATTGTTCACGCACATGTTTTATTTGCGAACGAAGATATGACCTTAGTTTTGCATGAGATTTAACTGAAAATTTTCAGAGACTAACACGATCACACGATGATCACGTTCTTTCATAGTAATAATGGGATTGCAAAATGCGTATGCAGTATTTTGTAAAAAAAAATACAACTTCCATACACACCATTCCAAAGACAATATTTAAAGAGCAATTAAAGTGCGGTACACTAAAATGTTTATTTTCTTTTCCTTAGTTATCTTTCAATCTCGTCCGGCCGACATTTCCCGACACTATACTGTTGACATTGCAGTTAATATGTCAACATTTTACTTATTGACGTTTTTTCTTGTATATGTGTCATTGCGCACGTGTGTTGTTTATCCACTCATTAACGTTCATCAACGAGATACAAGTTACAAGTTATCAAATAATAATATGAACCTTATACAATATATATTTAAGAATTTTGTATGCCCCTTTACAGTACCACATTTAAAGGAAATTTGAAAATACTTTTAGATGATGTGTTCATTTTCAAAGATATTCACAAAAAGGATCGCTTGTTTAACCCATTTATGCCTAGCGTCTAGAAAAAAAGGCCTTGGCTAACAGCGTAGACCCAGATGAGGCGCCGCATGATGCGGCGTCTCATCAGGGTCTGCGCTGTTTGCTTGAAGGAATTTCTGAAAGAATTATTCTAAATATACAAATAAATATACTAGACATCCCTAATTTTGAAAATAAATTGATCCAATTAAGAAGGATGGGAGAGTCCACGAAACATAAATGGGTTAATTGGATCGAATGAAATTCGCAGATACTAGTGTATCCGTGTCGCGTTATTAGACCTGTTAAGCTCAAATTAGGTACATCTTCATAATACTGTTTCTATGACGGTGATTTGATTTTAGAGTTTCGTGTCATAGATGGTCTTGATATTTCAAATATAAGAAATATTATGTACATAATTACTTTTACGTCGTCAAAGCCTTTTCAATTGGATCATTAATCGTGAATGTGATCTAATATTTTACTTGTTAATATGTGTACTGTTGATGTCGATGTTCGCTAACCGAAACAATGTGTTTCCGTTATCTGTTAAGAACTTTACATTGACGTCAAAACAATTGATCATGTGAGCCAGTCAGGAATATCGTTTTTTTGCAGCCCACGTATGAGTATGAAAACCGTTGCACAATATGTACATTATCGTTCCGAAATGAGCATTTTTATATAGCAATAACACTCTGTTCAAGACACAATTACTTCCTGAATAATCAAATTAATAGACAAATGTTAAGAGCTTGTTATAATATAATCAACTTCAGAGAAACGTATCGTGATGCAGTTTACGTCGACGATATTTGGTTAGCTTAATTATGTGGTTATAAGTGAGAATATGAATGTACATGAACATTTTTTATGCAAATGTTGTTAAAATAAATGTTTGAAATCAACAGTTTCGTAAGCGCTCTGTATTAATTATTTGCACTTAAGGTTAGGCTTAGGGCTAGGGTTAATATCTAACCCATAGGTACATAACCTACCCATCTAAACGGTGTGTACTGAATAAAGTTATGTTTAATGCCATACAATATTGTGTTGTACGCCTGTTTGTTGATATTCAAGCAATGCACATAATCTTATATCGTACTACTTTTTATACTTTGTTCTTTCAAAACACCAATCTGCAGTCAATCCGATGAAGCAAACGCAACCAACTAAGAAGGTCTCTTCGACACAAAGTTCTGTGAAGGCGGAAAGTGTCATCCCAGATACGCCCGCGTGGATTGCACATGCATTAAATATCTCGTATACTCGTATACTTCACATTGTTGTTGGTACAAATGTGAAATACTTGTTAGTTTTTGTTATATTCTGTTTACATGTGTGTGTGTTGTGTGTGTCTTGTCTAGAAGATTTGTTTTGTTTAACGTCCTGTAAAAGTGCTTTTTGTTTCTGTTTTTAGTAAGGGCCTTACTAAACAGATATAACCAACTGTTATATCGCTGATTAACCGCTGCTTGTGTAGCACAAGTTTTATTGGTGGTATATTTAAGCTCGACGCTAAACTCTTTAAAAACGCATACACTTTCAAGAGCGCAAACATTATTATAATGAATTACTCACAGCTGGAGTAGATATTCTTCGCTTAATGCCTCCTCATATCTATCTACTCGGAATTGGTTTTCATTAATCAAGCATAGGTTACGATGCCGTGGATATGATAATGCTATTTGTTTGAAGGTACCCTATGATGTAAACAGAATTTACAAGAAAGCATGTAGGCAATTTTCGTTTAAGTCTAGTGTTTGTATCCGTATAACATAGGTAAACATTATGTACGAAATACTATTATTTCCGGGAAAGACAATGTTTATCCAGTTCGTCAGGGAAAAAAAGGGCTCGCTTATGCTCGACCTATTTTCATTTGATAAGCTTAACGTGTCTTATCCCGGCAGAAACCGTGTATTTGCTCTATAAATGACGCTCTAGGAACACATTAAAATCTTGACTTGTTACCTGAAATGTTATATTAAATCGTTAAGCCATCTTAAGTGCATTAAGTGCATACTTCCTGTCGTTAATAGAAATCCGGTATTAGCTTTGTCAAGTCGAATGAATTCAACATAACATGTTTGCATTGGTGAGTATACAAAATTACGTTACATTTGCTTACCATGAATGCCTGTGTTGATTGTGTTTATACGTGTACTGTTTGGCCTCATATTTGAAACATATGCAAACAAAGCAAAGTGACGTAATGATGAGTTTGATAATAGCAGTATCAAATTAAAATGTGCGGATTTGAAGACGTTAAAAAGATGCAATATTTTAATTGTCTAATTCATTTGAATTAATTAAATTGGTGAATATTGGAGGAAATTATTAACCATCACACTTGCGCGCATCGTATAACATTAAAACGCTTTTTTACATTCGGACTTTGTATACTTTGAAAATACAGCGCAACTATTTATTTAACTTAATAATCTGGATGTTAACATATTTCCTGCAAAGATATTCATGCTTAATTCACGTTTGAACCATTTCGGCGTGTTGCATATTCCGAGAAACAGTAACAGAATCGTTCGCGAATGTAATTAGTGAGTTATACAGTAGTTAAACAAGACTCCCGGAATGGGATAGATTCTGTCATTGGTTGCAGATAAATGACACATTCCTGGACGTTACTGGTCAAATAATATCATTCGGCAACTGGCGGATGCCATCAATTCGTACCATTAATTTCACCGTTGGTCATATCCGATGACTTTTATAGTAAAAGATGTAATGTTCAGAAAAATATTAGGCAGACACAAATTGAAAACCGAGACAAACGTGGCACCGTGGGTTTAATATAATATTATAATGACATGTATCAATCTGTTGGAGTTTAGTTTGAGTGCATTTTAGTGTGTCGCCACTTTAAATACATAGTTATATTTGCATAGTACACCGCCTTCGGTAGCTTATTAACTTAATGATCATACTTATGACGTCACTAACAACTGACCAACTTGAATCAGATGTAAAATATAGAGGCAAAAGAAAGGATATCATGACCGATTCCCACACAAATCATGGCGCCGGGACGATGATCGAATATAAACGGATAGTACAATTTCAGAAACGTTATCAGAAACGAAATTCTTATTAAAATCCGCGAGCAATTATTGTTGGCATATTTTTTATGTAAATCGCACATGCATTATTGGAAAATACATCCAAAATGAACTTAACACATAAATGATAAATACAATGTGAATGGCGCGCCGAAATCACACATAGCCCAGCCAAAATCATTTAAAACAAGCGTGTAAATAAAAAAATGCATTGTTATTCAAACTTAAAATAATTGAAAGATATATACATTGAACGTTTTAAAGTACTGTTAATTTACGCAATTTTCTAATATGCGGAACTTTCTGAAACAATATGAAATCAAGTATAAACAAACCGTGATACGTGGATGTGTGGCCCAGCGCTACACCAACTGAGATACCCGAGTTTTATTTAGATAATTACATGTATGATGTGAATCTGATCATTTAACATTTTTAAAGCGAGATTATAAGTATTTGTCCTTGAATCACAATGTGCTATGCGAGCGTTCATTAGATCTCCGCAATTCACCAAGTACTGGTTCTAGCCAAGGAAACGGACAAGAGCGTTTCAAATAAGTTGTAAATCGAGCTAATATATATATATATATAAATACAGATATTCCTCTAAGACATACATGTTTGCTAAGAAATTGATGTGGGCATTAGCATTGTAAAGATAACAATGACAACAATGGTATTGTGAACTTTTCCTACGCATCATATGTTAAGTCATTATCATTGCATTTGTATATTATAAAAGTGTGCATGACCAACATAAATCAATAATCGACTAACAGTGTTTTGAAATTGCACATGTTCCATTATAATTTGCATGATTGATAAATAGTACGTTCACAAGGTGACAACCTTCTTGGTGTCACCTCCATAATTAAGTATTGAATTAAACAACGATGAATTATAGTAAGATAACAGCATGAGGCATTCTTTCATGATTGTATTTGTCTGTTATTTGTTCAGAACATTAGTTCTCATTTCTAAATTAGATTTTTAAAAACATGATCTTGGAAACAATTGAAAATCAACTAAAATCAGGTAATACACTTAAAATGATTGACCCCACACACTTGTTTCGGGGGATCATAAGGGATTAAAAAATGGAAAGTAAGACATGCTCTCCATATCATTGCAATTTGAATGTGTAAGTGAATTTTAAATAGTTTGTACACATGATTAATTTAAAAAAAACTTTCATCACAAATATTCATTATTAAAGAACTATTTAATTATTTATTAATAAATATGTTCTTAATAGCGCATACAAAAAACAAGACCAATAGAAAACAAATGCTGAAATGCACTGACATTTTAATCCAGCGAATGGCTTTTAGTTGAAATGACATTTCATGGTCGATATTTACAAATGAAAAGTATTTTTGATCTGTGTTGCGCCGGCTCTTTTTCCATGTCTGTGAAAGTGAAATTTCCATGTGAAAAGAATGTCAATTTTTTCTGAAGTATTTCATTCAACCATTGCATATAATAAACTGTTCTGCATATAATTTGCCATTTTGATAAGTGTTTGTTAGGTGATCAACAGGAAATGACCAGGGTGCCAGAGAAAAGGCATATACATTTGAGATCTGGTCAGGGCTTCATATGAAAGTGGTTAAATGGTATACATCTGGCCAGTGCTCAAGAGAAAATGGGTATACATTTCAGAACATTTTACCATTTAAAAATGTTTAAATACCCCTTAATTAAGGCTCTTAATTCATCTAGCATGAACATTTGTACTATATCGTTTTAACACAATTAATATTTAATGTTCACATTTAATCTACCAATGTGTACAGATACCAGGAACTAGCTAAAATATCTATTAGAAAAACGATCAGGGGGTGAAAGATGTATTGCCTGAAGCTCTGACCCTGGAGCTATGTTTATATAGGGATAATACACGTTTTTGAGGGCATGATCATCTGCGGGCGCTCGAAAAATCCGTTCCTAACCGAGTGCGCACGGATTTTGAGAGCGCCCGCCGATGATCATGTCCGAGAAAATGTGTATTTTCGCTATTACTGCATAAACAAATCACACATACCAAAATAAATTAAAATAACATTGAAAACAATATGTCTTGTTCATTCGACATCGACAAAATAATTCTATTATTTCAATACAGTTCAAGGTTGTGTTTTACATATGCCTCACTCGGTCATCAGCCAAATTGACGAGACTTTACCATCGGATAGGCAGTTTTCCATTTAAAATGTGTTTAAACGGTGCAAAGTTGAAATGCAGCCGCGCAAAGTAATACATGAGGAATTATTTTGAAATTTACAACAGGAACGGTGAAGGTACATAAACACTTGCATTTACAGCATAGACTTTGTTGAAAGTGTTGAGTAAATAACCTTAAATTCATTGACGTTGCCAATAAAATAAAGCTGTTGTCAAGAGAGTGCAGATGGTATCATTTGAAAAGTGGATTGACATAGTCATTATCCCTGCATGCATGAGGAAACTGGTGCTTATTCAGTTCTCCATTTATGCTTGGAAAGTCGTCGAAGTCTGGAGAAGGGAAGTAACTGCGCGTGGACCAGATTATGGATACGAATAACACACATAACAGGGCTTGAACGGCACGTGAATTGCCTTTTTAATACACAATTTCTCCCGTTCAAGCCCTCCTTTTGCCAAGTTTCTGCATCCCGCCAGAGGTCATTTGAGATAGAGTTTATGCAATAATATATCTTTAAACACACTGATTAAAGAAGTAAAACAATACATTGATACAACAGAGGGAAAATCATCCCCTCTAAACAACATGATACATAATTATGTATAATATTTTTTATCTGGATCTGGATAGGTACACCGCTGGACCTTTAGGTATGCGCACTGACGGAGAGAGATGGGAATGACTTACATTTTTTGTATTTAATTTAATACACTGAAATTCCTCCCTGAAGTTACAGTATGATCTCATTTGATATAGATGTAAATGATTGTATCAAGCAACATATATTTAATAATTATCAGTATAAATTACTGTCATGATTCCAGTATCATTTAAATGATTTCAGTCAAGCTTATCATTCAAATACATTAATTTTGTAAATATTATCAATATAATTATACAAGATGCAAACATGTTTGAAATAATGCAGTTTGATATACTGTATATAATGTAACTATACACATCCAAGCAGTCCATCAAACCATTGCCACCGAGTCACCTGGTGTCCCAACGCACCAGCAGAAAAGTCAAATGCCTTCTGACTTAGTGCATTTTACTATTTACAACATCTACATTAGTTACAGATACATTTGTATGTGTTTGAAAATATGTATAAACTTTAATGACATCGTCTGACCATTCATGTCCTAGATTTCAAAATCAATGCCCTGGTCTGACACATTGGTGAAATTCACGTTAAACTGTTACCAGGCTTCTGAAATTATTTTTTATTAAACTATGTAAGGAAATCTAAATCAGACATAGATCAGTTGTGGCCTCTCGGTAATGACCCATTTTTGCTTACTTGTCACACCCTTAAAACTTTCCACACTTGTATAATAGCAAACTGGATTTAGGTGATCTTCAATGGTACATTTATACTTTAGCTCTGTCACAGGAGTGCTGGTCAAACTCAAAGTGTCAAAGACAAATGAAAGATGCGTTCATTAACTATTGTCCTATTGTTTAGTACTGCTGTGAGTTTTATTTTAATATAACTGATGGCCATCATGTGAGAGAAAATTCACACTATCTTACTATATCAGGATTAGCAGCCTTTTAGATAACAAAGTTGGCTAGTTTTCAATGTCGCTTTTGGGGATCAAACACGCAGCGCAACCTCTTGCAATCAAAGTCGCCACTCTACCACTAGACTTTTAGGAATATTCTGAAATGTTTCGATCCCTCGAGAGCAACCAAACCAAAAATTAAGTCAAATATTGCCGACTCGGTATTATTGAGCTGTTCATGAGAGATAATAGAAGGAGCAACATCTCTCACACCCCCTAGCATTGCCTTAAGCAGTATTCATGCAATTCTCAACACGAAAGTGCTGGAGTCATTGATCCCGAGGGACCAGAAAAAACTTGATTAATGTTCGAAATAAAGTAATTTAATTAATGACAATTTTAGTATTTGAGTCTGGTCACAGGAAAAGCGCAGTCAGTAATCAGTATCCAATTAAACTATTTCATTTTGTTATTGTCAGAAAACCGCTTTTAAGCAAACAGCTTTCAAGCGACCGTAGGCTGATCTGGATTCAAACTGGCCACAATTGCTTTAATGTCTCTTTTACTGTGACACAGTTCATTTAACTTTAAAATGATATCAAGTATTAAAATAGAAAAAAGAAAGAAAACAAACCAGTAAAGAGTTTGTAATCAATGTTAAATTTCAGGACAGCTTGGTGATCAGCAAATCCCATATGATATGTTGATATGGGGTATCATAGTAATTCAATAAGTCGCAAAATGCTCGAATACAATTTATAAAGCAAAATGTGACTTAAATTGATAACTAAAAGTACCAGTATGCCAGTATTGCCGTGTCAAGCTATCAAGATCCAGAAAGTCCTTCATTCACATGGAATATATCCTTCGAATTCCATCCATTGTTAACATTAGCGGAGATTTAGTGAATAAATAACTCATATATCCTTATTGACAGTTTCTAAATAGCCAAACAAGCCGAATTATGCTGTTTTGAGTTTTGAAAGAAAGTTTTGACACGGGCGCGGCAATTGTATGTTGAGGCATGAACAACAACTCTGCTAGGAGAATGTTATCAATGATAATGATTAATCGATGTATGCCGATTGAGAAAATTTAGCTAATTTAATCGGTCTGGCTCGGTCTTTATCATAGGTCGCCATTGTGAAGAATTTTCTCATGGTATGATTACTTAGACGAGCTGCTTCGCTGAACCAGCATCGTCAAAATAATATTATTATCGTACAATAATATTAAGCTAGGTTTACATGCTATGTAAAAGGTTTCATCGATATTGATCAATTCAAACAAACGTTATTTACAGCAAACCATCTTGTTGACGTTGAAAACACGAACATCCATTGTATATTTCATACTACTCAATATTGCAATCAACGAATATCGGCCTCTTGCGATCAGGGTTTTTGCAGATGAAGTAAAGAAACAAACAAACGTTCACTTCACCGAATTCTCGGCATAGCTCTATACTAAATTTGTGTCACGGTTATTCGAGTACGACTGCCGTATCTTAACCAATATCATAACAATATTAAGTCGTAAAATAATATATAAATTGTACAATTATAAAACTGCACTCTGAAGGCCAATCATGGAGTAGAAGCTAAAATACAAATTAATTTCAAACCAAATTAGTGCATATCCGGTGTATATTTATACAAAAAAAAACCATAACTGCATGCGCCGGTACTTATAATTGAAGGCAAATTATTAACAACAAAATGTTGTTGATAATAAAGGCTAGAAATAAAACGTCAGGTTATCTAAAATGATGATACACATACTATTTTGCTGAAGGTCTCCAGCAGTTTATCCTCCGTATTGTGTGGTATGTGTTGTCTGTTGGTACTGGCATTGCCAATTGGTCGCTTGTCATGAATAAAAGCTCGGAAAAGAAACTTTACATGATTGAAATATTTAAAACGACGTAATTGCCTTTTCACTTCTTTATATTGAACTTCTTTATTTGTTTTACTTCTTTATATTGAAATTTGACAATTTTAAATTCAAACATGCAATCCATCGATAGTCAATATTCTCTTCAAAACAAACTGCACAACATAGCTTTCAGTTGTTTACATATGATTCACTAGATTATAGAAACAATAAAATTGAATGATCGCTATATATATATTTTTTAGCATCTTTGGCTACTGGGTTGTTGTTAATTATAGTCCATTTGGAATATTTCAAGTAGCTTAATTCACACTGGAACCTTTTTATGGAGTTATAAATAAGTTTCATTAACAGTTTTGCGGTCTTACACTCTAAAGGTGTTGTTTTATGACGATTGTTTATAAACAAACACATTTACTGTTCTAGGCAAACATGTTGTGGTATATACAGGAAGTTGTGTAAAAACAATCTGCACTGGTGACGTGAGTAAATAAACGATTTATGAATACTTATACACATTCTTTATTTGCATAACACGTTTTATATAACATTCGTTGGATTTTCCAAAATTCGTTTGCACATGAAATCAAATATTGATACCAAAAGCAAACAAGGCCAAATAAAAACAGTTATCTACCAGTTATCGATGATAATATTTCTGATTATTAGTATCGTGTGCGTTACATAACATTGTTTGAGTTTGTGAAAATATATGTTGTTCAAGTTATAAGGTATATTATGTATTCTTATTATAATGTTATTAATCAGTTGAATTCATACTGGACGTGTTTGTTTTAGGCTCAAGGCAGCAGTATTATATGGAGCGGTATTAAGTGCAAAGTTGTTGCTATTATTTAACTGATTTGGTGTTCTAGTGGCTAATCATTGATCGTTAATTTGTAAATTTAATATATTTTCGTATTATTCAATCGCGTTTTCAATGAAAGCATTTCTGTATGTTGTTTTGAAAAAAAACACATGTTGACAAATGTTTTGAACCCCCTTGACCCATTATCAAAAACCGCCTTCATATTGTTAGAAAAATCATTCTGATCTGATGCCGGTTAGTTTGCTTTGAGCACTTTGTGTATATGTAAGCTGTAATGGAACTGGCTCATATGTTAACAAAAATGTTGCCATTTGGAACCGGAATCACTTTTTTTTGCAAACATGTACGTTTCGTATCGAATAATGTATCAAAACGCATTCAATGCTTTCCTACGTTCTGTATAGTAAATAGTTTAAAAATTGATAAAAACGTCAATTATTTATTACGCCTGTCGGTTGAAGTCTAGTGATCTATCCAAGTCATATTCGCCAGAATCTGAAGACTTCTGAAATTTGTTGATGTTGTTTCAGGACTGGTTCATAAATGTTATGTATACGTTGCTTATATATGTGCGCATGATGTTGTGGGGACGCAACATGGTCTCATATTTGTTTCTGAAACAAACCAATAATAATATTCGACATAGATAACGTTTTTAATATACACACAGTAACACTACAGCTGCACACGCAGGACAAAAACCTTATTACACAATGCGATACTTCATGTATGTAAACAATAAAAGACACACAGTTAGATTTCAACAAAATCTGATAGAAAAGTAATATATTTGTAAAAAGTTTGTTACAGGCCGAACATTTTTTAACTAACATGTTTAAGAAATAGACAGACAGACAGACAGACAGACAGACAGACAGACAGACAGTTTATTTCAATCCAATAAGGCATTTAAGCCCACGAGGACATATATACAATACAAGTGTTGACGAACAGTGTAGACTAGAATACAAAATTTTAACAAAAGTTGTAGTTGTATGTTTCCAACATTTGGAGAAGATCGCTTTTAGAACAATATTTCAAAAAGCATACATGCAAGATAATTCTGGAACGTTTTCTAAGCATTTAACCAATCTATTTTAAGATATAATACAATATGTTTTTATCTTAGAGGTTAAGAAATACATACTAAGTACAGCTTATCTACTGTACCAACCGTGATTAAGGTCAAGACGTTAAGGAATAACCCGGAGTATTTCACACTATAGTCCATTAGCAGATTGGCAACTTTACCCTGCCGACACACATGCCAATTCACTAGCTGTAACGTGTTCATGCCATCCCTTTAGGTGAGGAATTATAACAAATATTACGGGCGCTAATTTTAATCAATTACAAATAGTGGGTTGTTTTACAGCAGACAACTCCTTCGTGTACATAAGAAATGAACAACCTAGAGAAATCCACAATAGTCTGTGCAGATTCATTCATACGATATATCAAGTATTGATTGCTCGTACCATATTATCCATTGTCATTTGACTTTTGTATAACATAAATCGCTCATATTCATGTTTAACTTAACGTAGTTTTCTGAAACAAGTGCGACTTTACGTGTCGAATGTGGCGTAACCTCCTTCGTTAACATGTTTAGTGTAGTGCACAATATTTAATTGGTGGTACCATACTATAGATCGTCATTTGACTGTGCATAAAATTAATCGCTCATATTCATGTTTATTAAATACTGAGAGAATAAAGTGTTTAAGACATAAAAATCGTATAAACCCGCTTCATTAATTTAATAAAGCTTTTCTGTTTCGTTTAAATGGGTATTGGATATTTCTCAAATAAAAATTTGAAAACTTTATAGCTGCTTACAATTAATTATCTAAATATTATTTTTCCGCTCCAAATTAAAAGTAACAGTAATCGTTACAAAGCTTGCTTAATCGATAGGTGCTGGACTACAACAAGTTTGATAACCAGGCACGGCACAAAAAAAGTTTGTTAGACTTGGTGATGCAATTATTCATTCTAACACTCGGTCCCCGCGTTTAGTATTGAAGTTGTAAGCTAGTAACACGAGTATTCGTACATCATCTGATTAAAGAACAGGTGTAAAACTGTCTTTTGATCAACATTGTGTGCCTGAACTACTGTTGATCACAGCGTACATTCCAATAATTCGAATATATAGGAATAACAAGGAAAATTATGATTTTAAATAAGAGAACGTCTACTTGTGTTATATTATTACTGGGGTAGAACTCAATTAATTTATACCATTTTTTTACAATGAATCGGGTGTTTTATATGTTTACATTTTGATTTGGACAGTTATTCACCACGGCTTTCTGAAATAAAGATCTAAGGTTTTCTCTTATAGCTTAAACTGGGGTGTATTTTCTTGACAGTCCCAGGAACAGTTTTTAATTTCGATACCATTCTTTATTAAAAAACATGCGTAACTCATACAGCATTCTTTATATTGCTTCCTTAGACGCAAGCCATTCTTTGTGTTCATCATGTAATTCATATGGCTAACACATTACCGCTACCAACCTCCACGCAGAGATTTGACTGGAACCAGCATAGCTGGATCAAACCCCTGCCTTCATAACCAACCACGTGATGATAACCTAGCCATGTGCTACAATAATTTCGCCGTTATTAATTTTTGCTTTTTATAATTAAGGTAATTTATTTTTTATAATGAACCTAAACGTATGCACTTTTTTTTCAAACTATAAAAGAAAATGATAATACTTGTCATAAATTTCAAAACGCTCGCAAAGTAGTGTAATGAGAAATGTAGTTGTGATTTATACCGCTATTTATAACGCCTTGACGTCGGTAGAAATTGATATTATGTGTCACTATGTATTTGGTATCTAACGAAAACATTAAAGATAAACGATACAAAACAACTTAAAATATTTCATGGTTAATAAGTGAGCTGTACATATCAATATAAAAAACATCCAATGTTGCATTAAATTATGACAGACCAGTTGCCACTTGTCAGAGATCGCCTGTCAGATTAAAATGCATGTGTCTCGCTAAAGGCACGATATCTCTGTAAACTATTATACTTTCGACATTTCTTCTTTTATGACAAATATATGGCTGTCTTAACTGAGTCATTTCCATTCCGTTTATGCAATAAATCGTCTGGATTGCGCGTTCGCATGCGTTTGCAATAAAATCAATGTCTCACCGGCACTGCGTTGTCTGTAAATTACTTAATAAGAACACAGTTTAAAGAATCTGGAAATACCATTTATTGAGCAAGCTAATTTGATTTTTTATAATAAAACATCATATTTAATGCCTAACAAACATGTAAAACAACAAACAAAGAAAAACCCAATATGGACGGAAAAGTTATTAGTAATGGTAACGGTAATAACCTTAATATTGTCAATCTTATTATGATACATATATCATTATACAAATTATTTCTGTTGAGTTGATTCCAGTGGCATGCCATTTAGCAGATGAACTTGTTAAATGTACTCCTCAATAACTTCGTTAGTTGGGTAATTACAGCAGTTGATTGTATATTGACGTAGTCATAGAAAGATTAAAATACAGTTTGATATAGATACGCCGAAAACCAGAGTTAATCGTCGCCTCTATGTAGTCCAAATATTGGAATAGTTGTTACGGTTGCAGAGCCGGTTTTAGGAACGATAATCGAGAAATGATTAGCTCAGTGTAAACGTAAGCATACACATGAGAATTCAATGATGATGCGCTTTGTAATTATGCATAACATGTCCACGGGAGCTGTGTTGAACAGTGATGGGCTTCTTATGACCGATTTCATTTTTTTATTGCACACTTTTGAAAGGGATAGTCTTAGTAGATTTAACCCCATGTATGCTTTTATTTACTTCAAAACGGACATTGGTAATTTTCAATGTAGCCGTGATCCCGTAATAAATACTTTTTAACCCATCATCAGACGTGCATTGTCGAAACAAACCACTATGGAATATATTTTCCTTAATTTCGGCAATGCTGAAATATAGCTGTCACGCGCGGCGGACTCTTATATCAGTCATGTACAACTATAAAGTAATCATTTTTAGTAAAATCGAATCAGATTCAACAAAACAAACAATTAGATACCAAGATGTTATATATTGTAAAGACAAAATGCAACACAAAAAGCAAACAAACAAACAAACATTTTTTACAAATATTAAGTGCGCGTACTAATGACTTCATTATTAAAACGTAAAACGACAAAAGTCATATTCTTTCCCGCTTAAGCTGGAGTTTTTTAGTATTTTATTATTTTCATTTCTTTAAAATCGGGGACGTTGAGGTATGATAAACAGAAAAACAGGTTAGTGCCTGATCTCTTTGTAATATATTAGGCTCGTCACAAATAAAATAATAAAACAATGTTTGCTTAAAATAACTTTGGGATTTTCCGTGTAGTTCTATTTTCCTATTCTATTTTTAAAGAAATAATTGACGACTAAGAAAAATGATGGGATAAATCGAATACTTGGTCGGTGCCGAATAAAGCGAAGTTTATTTTGGTCGGCCCGAAATTCTGAACCATGAGCCTTGGCGAGATTTTCTAAGCCTCGCAAAATAAACTTCTCTATATATACGCAGGGATATAACATGTTCTATTGGTTTAACGTTTCTGCATGGTCCTTTATTGTCTATAAATACCGGAAGTGACTACTGACCCCTCTCCCCCTTAATGCTGATGAGATATGAGTCGTGTTCTGAGAAAACTGGGCATAATGCAAGTGCGTTAAGTGTCGTCCCAGATTAGCCTTTGCAATCTGCACATGCTAATCAGGGACGACAATTCCGCTTGTATGACCTTTTTCGTTAAAATGAAGTCTCTTCTTAGTAAAAATCCAATTTAGGCGGAAAGTGTCGTCCCTGATTAGCTTGTGCGGACTGTACAGGCTAATCTGGGACGACACTTTACGCACATGCATTAAGCCCAGATTTCTCAGAACGAGACTCATATGCTGATGAGATATGCTTGTTTTAACTTAATGTCAATTAAACCATAAACCTAAAGGTCTGGTGTGTAACTGTTCAAATGCAACATGTGCTCGAATGTAAAGATCGATTGATATACTAATTTTATGTTCAATCCTTAAAGTATTTCATTAGAAAAACTAATAGAAACGCCTGTTGCTTTATCTGTTCTTGATCAATATCACGTTCCGTTCTTGAAATATGCTTCTGACTGCCGAATTAAATGGTGTCCATGTTTCGGTTTATTTTTTATATAGAATATATAGCAGTCGGAAAATAATACAGATTACATATTTGTTTCATAAATATATTATGCGTTCCAAATTCTGTATGTACACATTTTGAAGAAGTTTTTTTACTTGTGTATCAAATAAGTATTAGTAGTGTTATAAACTATAGTATTAAGTAGTGCACTATTAAATAATGTTCGCCTGTCATCATTATTGTTCCCTTTCGGATTATATTTCGTTTGGAGAACGCATAATTAGAGTAATTAAAATTACGCTTATCATTATCTTACCTTTTAATATTAACCCATTTTTGCCGAGTGGACTCTCCCATCCTTGTAAATTGGATCAATTTATTTCCAAAATTAGGGATGTCTAGTATATTTATTTCTATATTTAGAATATTTATTTCAGAAATTCCTTTAAGCAAACAGCGCAGACCCTGATGAGACGCCGCAACTGGGTCTACGCTGTTTGCCAGTGCCTTTTTTCTAGACGCTATACAGAAATGGGTTAAAATAAATGTTAGTGCGAATACATATGAAACATTTAACCTCGGCTGTAGCTGCTGCAACGGTTTCCTCAGTCTTACTCAATATTTTTTTGCAAAACAAATCTTGCGTCGACCATACCGCAGATATGGCATGCCACAAGAACCGTGGGTCAGTCTAATAGTGAAGATAAGGCGCTTTGACTTTCTTTATAATTACGAGCCACTCGCGCTGAGTTTTGGGAGTTGAGTTACCTCTCTATAAAATGAATTATGTCTGTTCGATCGAGTCATTGTTCACACTATGCGATTTCTTAAGCACACACGTGACGGTGTAAATGTTTCTGCATATAGCTGTTCCCATGTGAGAACGTGTCAACGCAACGAATTCATCCTTGTCAATCTGTTAACATATGATAAATTATTAAAGAATGTATACGTGGACATGTTTGTGAATTTTGATAACACTGTAAATAAGCTACTATTCCTGCTATGCAAAGTAGCGTACATTCTCGAAACAAACATTATTGTGAACCCTATTTTAGATTGAAATACATGTACAAGTTTGTTATCGATGTTACAATTTTAAAACAATATTTTAGATTTTAAAAAAACTCATTGTATCAACCACTTGAATGATGACGATGAATGTAAACAACGACAGACAGACACACATTTTATTCTGACGTATACAACCGTTCATTGTCTTCACACTTACATATACACATGATTTTCTGTCACGTGATTTGGTATACCAACATAACATTTTATTACATACAATCATCATTTAAATAACAAAAGCTTATTTGATATATTGAAATAGATTAGTCATTACATGCAACTAATAACTTGTATGATGTATATACAGATGGGTAAGTATGAAATCTACGGCTTATCTGTATATACAGATGGGTAGGTATAAAATCTACGGTTTATCTGTATATACAGATGGGTAGGTATGAAATCTACGGCTTATCTGTATATAAATATGGGTAGATATGAAATCTACGGCTAATCTGTATATACAGATGGGTAGGTATGAAATTGACGGCTTATCTGTATATACAGATGGCGAGGTATGAAATCGACGGCTTATCTGTATATACAGATGGGTAGGTATGAAATATACGGCATATATGTATAAACAGATGGGTAGGTATGAAATCTACGGCTTATCTGTATATACAGATGGGTAGGTATGAAATCTACGGCGTATCTGTATATACAGATGGGTAGGTATGAAATCTACGGCTTATCTGTATATACAGATGGGTAGGTATGAAATCTACGGCTTATCTGTTGTTGCTTTTCTTAAGTCAGTGTAAGAGTGACATAAACATAAACATATAAAATAGTATTCGTCTTCTAAATCAAAGTCAACATAAAGAATAACGTTCATTTGGTAGAATAATAATATATCTGCTGGTTTGGATTTCTACTTGAGTGTGCAGAGACTTTTAATCTTACATTTAAAAGCGCAGACGACTAAAAATTCTTCATATTCAAAAGAGGTTTTAGAAACTTCATACATATCTAATACAGAGCTAAATTTAAGTATTTCTAATACAGAGCTGTTATTCATTTAATCATACCACTGTTGTTTAAAATTATCAAGCAGTCTTAATTTTAACTCGCTATTAAAACTATTTACTTGCAAAAAGTCTTGTTTTTCAAAAACATAACCAAATCCAAAACAATTTAACATTATCTTGCATTAGTGACCGAATTTGCCTAACCTTTATAACAGTAGTTTAAGGCTTGTTGGGAAACAATTAGCATTATGATATGTTAATTGTTTAAGATTGTAAACCAATATTTCTTTATTCAAGATTACATCAACATCAATACATAAATAGCATCAACATTTGAATAAACTTTTCTAAATCCAAACTGTGCATTCAAAATAATAGTGTTTGCATTGCAAAAGGTTTAATGAGTTTATTTAAAATCATGGTAAATAATTTTGAAAAGTAGCTTACTAAGGAAATCCCTCTATAGTTACATCATTAACATCACCACATCCGAACAACATAATCACATTTTCGTGAGGTACATTAAAACAGTTATTACACGTATCAGCTTAATTACTTCTTGTTAACAAGATTTCAAATCCTAGCTTGATAAAATGCAAATATTAATAACATATAAATAATATCACATTAAATTGTTTTTCAAAATGCATGTACGTTCTTATATCGAACGTAATGCATGTCGAAACCAACATCGTTACATGTCTTCAATTGAAAATTTATAATATAGCCCAGCCCATGAATGAGAAGTAATGGCGTGCTTAGAAAAATACAAATCGATTTAAAACCGAGAAGTTGCATGTTCTGTGCATATTTAGTAGTATTATGATTGAGTTTATGAGTCCCTGGGTGATACAGAAGGGAAGTTATCAGTAATAAAACTGCTGATATCAATAATAAGTTCTCCAACCGTTTGCGAGTTGCATGTTTAGCCTTAAAAGAGGAGTAGCACATTAAAAAAAACATCTCACTCCTGAAAACTATAATGTTTTTTATTATTAAGTGATAAATTAATATGACTACTGTAAGTAACAGTTCGCCAAGAGCGAGTAGGAGGGGGAGTTGATTTCACAACTTTTAAAAATGGTCGTTCTTGAAAGTGTTTGAAGATAATGGTTAACCGCTTACCTGTTTATAGGGCAACACAGCTGTTATAAAGCGGAGAGAATTGGTCTGTATATTGATATGATACATTTACTCGCTCAATAACATGTTAATTTAAAATTATTTAAACATTAAGGTAAAGCTCGGTACCAAATACCATCGGAACAAATGACATGCAATGTTATTCGTATACTATAAAGTGACCGTGAGTCTTTAATATCAATTGCTAATGAGATACCAACTGATGTATTGCAGGCATTTTGTATATCCACTAACGACCAAAGCACGATACCATGGACGAGAAATTTATCTCATAATTTGCCAGAAGTTAAAATCCAAAAATAGTTATTTCCCAGGGCGTATAAATACATAAATGCAAGTATGGTTCTAAGTCGTATTCCTTTTAACTACAAAGCACATCCATCGATTACAACAATTAGTCTCATTGGCGATGTCATTTAACAAAAGCAACAGATGAATTGTTTGTGGACATTGTAAATCAATATTTGTGTTATACACAAAACATCATTCTCAGAAATATGTTTATAAAGTCCACAGCTAACACATTGTAGGTATTGACATGCATGTCAGTCTGCAGTATGAGCACCAGTGCAGTTGTTAAATGCTTGTCTTAAATTTTGTTCACGTCATCGTGTCGTCGCTTATCAATTACGTCATACGATACTCTTTCTTTGGTCCTGACTACATTGATTTTTGTGACGTCATCGCTTTTATATTTCTTCATATCACATACTTTTTCTGTTTGAATCTTTATGCATAGGTCATTGAGTTTAAAACGTTCAATTTTAATTATATTTTCTCTCTGACAGGCGTTTGATTAATTTTTTTAGCAATCACATAAACAACCAAGCTATGTAATTTGGATCTTTTACACCCATTATTGCTGCTTCTTCCTGTATTTGCGCGATGATGACCTGACATATTAACTTCATAACGCTATATTCTTAAATCTTTTACTATTAAGAAGTAATGTAGTTGACACTTATTCGTAGTTTCATTTCATCGTTCCTCAAAAAGTTGTAACTCTGTTGCTCTGGTATCTTTCCTACCATTGAGTAATTATATGGTAATTAAATTGAATTCGTTTTAATTCCCCTTTATTATTGTTTAATTTGAGTTACAATTCTATGAGGTTAAATTTTATTTACACTTAAATGTATCATGAATATTGCTGGGCCAAGTGTGAGGTTGAGCGCTCTAAAACCGGTTTAAACCCCCAATGCTTTGCATTGAACGTTCCAAGGCGGTGACCCCAGCTTTATTCTTATATATTTTATTTTGTTTTGTATTGTGCTGTTTGTGCTGTTTTGTGCTGTTTTGTAGTGTTTGGGCAATCGGTCACTTGCCTTAAATAAAGGACCAACTAATTGTTTAAAATAGGAATTTAATACTGCTCCAGCAGCTGGAGTTTCACTTCTTTATATTATATGCATAGTTTTTATTTGCAAGTCAATGTGTTATGATTGATATAGCTAAGTACATGTTAGATGAGCAAACATAATAGATCTTCCAACGACCAACACCGAATCAGCTGCATCCGGTATCTTCAGACAAATTGGTGTGCTCTATGTATAATGATAGGCCATACTTCTTTTATTGATGCTTTGTAGCTGATTTATCTGATTTTACCATTTAATTACTGTTCATGATTGTTAGTAAAACAAAACGTCTTTTTCATATCGGCTGTGTATTAACTGTGCCATACATGCAGTTTTGATTATCTACTCGGTAAAGGTCGTTCAGTCTTGATTTTTTATATTAGTCTACAGTAAACCAGGTATATGAACGCAAACAACAACACATGAATTCAGACAACAAACTACTATACTTTAAATAGAATCCAAAGAGTGTAAGTCAAGCACTAAAATGGCAGATTAAAAAGCACAAAAACAACAAAGGAGTTTGTTACAGATACTGTATTCAGAAACAATATCTTAAATGCTAGTTCTTAATTCCTTAATCTGGTATTCTGCTTTTTTTCACATAGAATTCCTGATAGTACAGCTTCATGTCAATAAGATGGCCTTACCGAATAAAATATTGCAAATAGCCGTAGTCACCTTTGCCGCCTCTGGTGATTTGAAAGGACCCCCTGAAACATCATTATAATCAATGAACATTTTTAGAAACAATCAAATACAATATAAGTTATATATCACACTATATCTATATTCGTAGACGTCTAGAAGAGAAAGAGACAAGTTACATCTCCTGATATAATCATCATATAAATCACGTATAATGCAAATGAAGTAATGCGATTTTATCAGCATTTAAGAAACAAGAGTACATATATAAATTTATTGAAACAAAAGAAAAATTCGATCTGACATCTCTCGAAAACGTCAATGCAGATTCTTTTGACGATAAGAAGGAGTGATCTACATGAATATACGTTCCTCATTTTTTTAAATACATTCACGATCTATAAATAAATTCATTTGTTTTAAAACTGTTTGGGTGATTGCGTGTATGCTGATGCGTCCTTAACCACATTCAAGAATGTATGTCAGAATATACCGAGCGAAATAGTACGATTATTTTACTATTGTTTAAAGCATGTGTTGCAAAATGTTTATAAAATAAGATTCACTTAGCATTTGCACCGCAAACCCGGCTCTAAATAGTTTAATTTGTTCGTCATTTTCATAATACAATTTCTCTAATCGGTCGTTCATATTGTTATAACTTGTTATTTAAGTTCGTGATTGTTTAGGAGGTTTTGTTTGCTTGTTTGCTTTTTTAATGTAAAACTGTATATCCTTAAATATGATTTAGTGTCGTCACATCCTTCCTTCTTATCTGAGTCACACCATCAACACATTCCGAGAGTTGGTTTTCTTACATGCGATTTCACTCTCTACAGTGAACTGTGCATATTCATTGAAGTTTGTTAAACTGTTAAACAAATGTAGCGCCTAGCCATGTACTGAAGTCACACTGAGATAGTTTCTATTGGGAGGTTACCTTTAATACAGATGAGTTTAAAGTTTAATTTGCGAATGTTTTTGAAACAACTACTTATTCTACAAAACACTAACATGTTTAACTACCTTGTATCAGTCAGTTTAATTAATATGGGGTTAAAAAAACACAAGAATATCAGTGAAACTGATGGATGCTCCCCGATGATGCGCTTTGTCAATCTATGTGTTAATAACCACCTAAAAATATATTATTAGCCTCGGTGACCTAGACCTTGACCCATGGGACCTCAAACCTCATCAAAAGGTAGAGGTTTATGCAAGGTACGTTCAAGCCAAATCTGTAAGAGATCTGAAAAATATTGAAGGCGCTATGAGAAACTGTTAAAAAAAATGTGACGGAAAAATTTATTATTAGCCTCGGTGACCTTGACCACAGTGACCTCAAACCTCATTAAAAGGTAGAGGTCCACGCAAGGTACCTACATGCCAACTATGTAAGAGATCGGTAACATATTGAAGGCGCTATGAGAAACTAACAAAAGTTAAAAACGATGGATGCTCCCCTTAATTTCATAATAAAGTAAACAGGTATTAATAATAATTAATGACAATAATAGTAAACACTCACCTTTTCTTTAAAATGGAACTCCAACCCAAATAACAATATGGTCACTAAAGTACACTTGGTGAATATGAGTCATGACTTGATCCTGTCTGTTGTAAAACACCATGTCTAAAACACTGCCTGTCTTACACGTGGGACTTTGAATCAGGTTTCGAAATGTAGAAAACTTCTGACTATTTAGGACTACCTTGTTGAAGTCCTCCAGGATAAGTTTCTATCAGTGTCCGGAATGTCCTTGATTGCATTATAGATAATGTCCTTGCAGTGAGCAGTGCTACCATTTGGTGCACAATAAACTAATATATTATGAACTGAGTCCCTAACACTTAGCACGACATGTTAAATGTCTATATCATTGTTGGTTTCTCTAAGGAAACACTGCGATTTAAATTCAGTACTGATATAGCAGAGAACTCCAGCAGCTTGCTTGTACTTTCTATCTTGCCGATATGTTGTCCTGTTAGTCAGGTCTGGTGTTGGCTGCTGTTTCATCCAAGTTTCAGTGAAACATAAAACATCTGCTGAAGTTAACTCTGGATCTGAGATAATGTCTTTGAAGTACCTATGGAATGATCTAGTGTTCAAGAGAGCAAGTCTGATCAAATTTTATGGTATCTGGTTAACAAGGTTTTGTAAAAAGTCACTAGTTTCAAATTCATAGACTTAATACATTCTTTAGTTTCATTGCTTGCCCTCATCTTGTTACCATCAAACTTTGTTAAAAATAAACCATTTAGAGAGGTTACTCGACTCAAGGCAACGTAACACTGACCATTATCAAACCGTCCTTCAACGTGTACCACAGCTTTCTGTAGTGTCATACCCTGCGTTTTGTGAACAGTGCAAGCCCAGGACAGTCGAAGAGGAAACTGTTGGCGAACTTCTTGACATCCTTTATTGTAACCACCAATATGTAACTTCGTCTCTAAAGATTGGTGCACAACCTGGATCCTTTCTACCAATTTGAGGATATTTTGCACGTGTTTGTGCTTCAGAATTGTTATCATCAAGTTTCACTATAACAGCAGTTACAGTATAACTTTTTTCCCTGCGATTTCTGGTTTCCAAAAGTCTCTTACTATGCCTTGTGTGCCATTTACTAGCCCATCTGAAACATCCACATTTTTAATGACCATCACTTTTGCTCCAACACAAAGCTGAAGTGTCCACCGGATAGAGAAGAATTGTCGGGTAAATGCAGGTTTCCTGGAAGAGCAGAATTGTCTGATTTTAAATCCTTTGCTTCAAATGTCACAATAGTTTGATTCATATTCTCCAATTTCTCAGCATTGTGTCTGTTAACAGATGCATTATCAGGAAAAACATGTATTGCATCATGAGGGTAATTTGAGTCGTGTTTTTTTCAACTCTACTTTTCAATGTGTTCAGGTCTCCTTCAGTGTGTGTACTTTCTCGAACTCTATTTAACATATTTGCAAACTCTATATCATCTTTCTGCCTCATGATAATCTCCAAATGATGAATGTGAAATAATCTCATCCACAATGATCCTGCAAGTCGAGCAAATGGTGACTTTGGAAGGTCATACACAGGTTTCTGTGCAACAGGTGGAATCTGGAATAGATCTCCAACAGCTAAGATGGACACTCCATCGAAAAAAATGTTCCTTTTATCTGTTGTGGGCAGCCGTCACTGTTGGTGCCAGTAGCAAAACAGTGCAGTCAGTCAGCTGGTCACCTTCACCTCTTAACTCAGAAACAGCCATGTTGTATATAGCTTTTATCAGCAAACTCTTTCCTGTACCCGCTTCGCCAGTTACAAAGATGTTGAATGGAGGTGGTTTTGTCCCTGCAACACGACTTTCTTGAAAAATTCTACACGAGTGTAACATATATGAAAACATTTGATACTGCTCTGTATTTAATTTTCTGATTAGTTGTCGGTATTCATCATCTGAAAGCACATTGTTTGCAGGTGTCATCATAACTGTATGCCTCATAATACCTCTACTTATATTTTCCCCCTGAACACCAGAATAAAATTCAGGGTTCAGAATTACACTTGTATCGTCCAACTTTTGTTTCATGTGCTTTGTCATCAGCTTCTCTTTGAATAATCTCACTACCGGTACTCAGTGCATCCCATACACCTCTATAGTAGGTTCATTCTCTTCATAATCTTCATAATCATCCAAAGCTGCTTCAACAGCCAGACCTTTTTTTATATGCTTCACATTTTTCTCTCAGAACATCAATGGTGTTCATATATGCTTCTTCAAAGAAGCAAACCACTGTTTAATATCTTCCTCATTTCTACATGGAATATACAACATAAGCTTATTATGAAAATATTTCTCACTGTTTTTCAGCTTAGAATAAGTATGAGTTCTAAGTATGGCCTGTTTTTTTCTTTTTCGCATGTTTCCAATTTTTCCTTTCAGTTGAATTGTATTGATTTCCAGTTCATGATTATCTCCATATGCAGTAACTGAGGGCTGTGAATCATTTGAATCTAAGTTCCTGTAGTCCACAACAAAGCATGATGCAAAGTCAGCTAGGCATAATTCTACCAAACTGTCTGGTCTTGCTGCATATCTATTGATCATTCCAGAGGTAAATAGTTCTTCCCTGTCATCATCCAGCTGTTCAATCACATAGTTTGGCTTCATAATCTTTACTGTCTTTTCTGGAAGATCTGTAGGCATAAATATTACTGATCTACTAGTTCTCCTCAATGGCAGAGGTAGTGCCCTATAAATGGCTTCTTGAGCTGTAACTTCCCTATGGTTAAGGAACACATTACCAAGTTTTTGTAGCTGATGTTGTAAGCTAGCATCTTTTGCTTGTTTGCTAGCATGTCGTAATATGTCACTGAGTTCCCTTTCACCCTTTGTTATGTAACTTACTATGTACATTATACAAGAGTAAACATCTGTTACGTACTGAAGGTCCATGTTTGCTTCCCATGCTTTCAATATAGTACAGTTATAAGTGTTGACATGTCGATCTTTTACTGATCTCTTATGAAACATGTTCACACCTGTTTGAATTTTTGTATACAACTTAAGTATGTATCTTCACTGACATTACATACCTTCAATATGTCTTTAAGTTGAATATCTTTGTCTGGAAATTTTTCAACAAGCTCTTGAATTGTCGTCTGTCCGAGTATTGAATATCCGACTTATCTGTTGAATGTTTTGTTCATGTTTTTTTTTATTTCTGCCTCCTTCCCATTGGTACTTTTAGATGACTGTTTCTCTCCATGGACAACAATTGTATATGGCAATGGAAATTTTGGAAAATGAAATCTACAAAATTTGCCACTTTGTTTGCATGTTCTTGTATGTAAATGGCATTGGAGTGTAAAAACCAATGTGTATAAGTCATCATCATTTTCTGGCAGTTTACAACTAATGTACTGATCTACAAAGTCTTTACCATTGTTTTCACCAATAATAGGTGCATCCTTTACCCACAGCACACAATGAATATGGGGCAATCCTCTCTGTTGGAATTCAGTTCTGATAAAAAAATATGTTACCTTCCCTAGCACTTTGTTTTTCTTGATAATTATTTTGAAAAACTGTTGGACTTTGTAGTCAAAGTGTTTTGCGACAGTTACCGGATTTCTTCTTATCCATGAACATATTTACTCCCATGTCATATTTTTTACATCCTCATCAGACAGTTTAACACCTGCTTGTTGTGCGACTAAGCGTATCGTGTCTGGCCATCGTAAATCCGCTGATGACAGTGTGAGAAACCTGGTGAATACACCAAGCTGTCTTACCATTCCAAGAAGATCATACATAGCTCGTTGCCAGTAAGCTGGTGAACCATACGTTTTTTAAGATCATATATGCGAGATCATTTTATATAAATGCTTTTAATGAAGATGATGATTGTATCATTGAAGCTGTTATTGTATCTGTATTTTGTGTTATTATAAGGGCTATCTGAATATTGTCTATCACCTGTTTCTTTTCTGCCAGAAATTGCATGAAAAAATATAATTTATATTTGTTGCAAATCTGTTGTAAACATTAAGAAGTCTTGCATTGAGCTATTTTCTAAAATGTAGTTTAAGTGTCCGTTCCACTGTATAACCAAAGCAACCCTCTGGGAAAAGAACTGGAAAAGACAACACTTCAGCAAATTTATCAGTCAGCAAGCTCAGTGGACGATTGCCTTCCGCTGGTAAAATATATACAATTTAATTTCCATTTATATGTAGTTCACTAGTATGCAAGCATGTATCATAGGGCATTCCCCGTTCCAAGTTCTCAGCTGTTTCATCTCCACCCTCATCAAAAGATTTGTCATCTACATTTCCCGCACATACATCTATAACACAAGTTTTAGTTTTAACACCTTTATTCACATTATGTTCACCAAAAGTGTTGTTACTTACACTTTTATCACATGTTTTTTATATACAGGTTCATCACACATTTTGTCATGTACAGGGTCATCACACGTCTTGTCCTTTACAGGTTTATCACAAGTTTTGTCATTTACAGGCTCATCACACATTTTGCCTTTTACAGGTTCATCACACATTGTGTTTTTACACATTTTGATCTTTAAGGGTGCATCGCACGTTTTGTTCTTCAAAGGTTCATCACACGTTTTGTTATTTTCTCCTTTATCACAAGCATTATTGTTTATGTCATCACAACTTGATGTTTCGTTTCCAGAAAAAAATGTTATCCCACATGGTCTTGTCAGCAAGACCGTTTGTATTAAAAGCATCACGGTTTTCTGTGACATGTTCGTACAAAGGATTTTTCTGTTTCAGTACTGTTAGAGCTTTCATCACAGCCTTTAGTCTAATAATTTGACTGTATACAGCTGATTTATACTCTTGTTTCCATTTTAATTTCAGCATCACAAAGTCAGAATTAGGTGGAGGTCTTGGTAAATTTGAACATGTATCCCATGCCATGTGTCAATTGGAACATTAACAACTGTCGCTTTACTGGCCGCCTGATGGTCTGACAAAATTTTCATGAATTGTAATCTTTGTGATATTAAATGTGCCTCAAGTGGAGTCAATTGACTAAGCTCTGATGGTATTTTACATACTTTCATCTTTATGAGATGCTTTATGCTCAGTCTGCATATTTTCTATTATCGGTTTCTTGTTAGTTAAAGTCTCATCCTCAGTTGCAGTTTGAACCTCTCGTATTACATGGAACTCTTCAAATGGAAATTCTTGTGTCAGATAGTCTTTCCATATTTCAAAAATGGAATCATTAAGTTTAAGAACTGACTGCTTGTGAAGAAGTCTTAGACACGATAAGCACGTATATACAGGTCCTTTCTTAGCTTCATGTTTATACTCTTCAATAGCTTCATGCTCCTTCAAAACTGCTTTTCTCCTTTTCACTTTATTAGCCTTTTTATTGTCTTTCAGTTTGTCTTTATCCACTTCTGTCATTGTACTTTTTTCATCTGCCTTTCTCTTTCTATCACTTTCTTTTGATTTTCCTTTTTCCATTTCTGTCATGTTTCTCCTTCTGTCAGCTATTCTCTTTCTTTCATTTTCTTTTAGTTTCTCTTTTTCCATTTCTGTCATTTTGCTTTGTCCATCTGCCTTTCTTTTTCTTTAAATTTTCCTTTTTCCATTTCTGTCATTTTAATTCTTTCATCCATCTTTCTTTTTCTATCATTTTCTCTCAGTTTTATTTTTATATTACTGCCATTGTCACTTTTCCATCAGCCTTTCTCTTTCTATCATTACATTTTC
The DNA here is from genome assembly GCF_020536995.1 of Dreissena polymorpha. Lineage (NCBI taxonomy): Eukaryota > Metazoa > Mollusca > Bivalvia > Myida > Dreissenidae > Dreissena > Dreissena polymorpha. The sequence continues at coordinate 44,518,888 of NC_068357.1, read as the reverse complement.
TTCCTTGTAATCTGGAATCACTCAAACTTTGCCTATATTTCATTTGTCTAAGCCTGACCTTCTCCTTCCGTTCATTATCCTTTTCCTGTACACTTGTACTAACATGTTTCACAGCTATTGGAGTTTGCTGTTGAAAGACTACCTCATAATGGTCTCCACGATCATGGTTAAGGTATATTGCTGGACTTTGAATGTTTATAGTTGCATCGACACAAGTTGCTGAATGTTTTAACCATATGACTGTTTGTCCGTATGGAGAGTAGGTATAAATATCTCGTTTTAAAAGATGAGCCATGGCTAAAAATTCCACTTCAGTTGGCCACACAGTATCATCAGACATTTTTGAATTAGCTATATACGCTTGTATTGAAATATTTGACGGAGTCACTATCATAAAAGAATGTGCATGACTCAACATATGGAGGAACAATATTTGCCTCAATTGAATGTGAGCATTCTCATGTCCACATAAAACATACGAAATAGCCCTAAAGAAGCAATTTCCATCTGCACGTATTCTATTTGATTCAAATGGCTCTCTTAACATGTTGGATGTTAAATAGCAGGTTTGTCTGAAAGGCTAATGTTTTACTTATATGTGTCATTCAGTTCAAGTACTTCCTTTTTTGCCATGACATTGGCACCACAGCTGTGGATTTTGTGTGTACATTTCTAGTAGCAGTGGTTTGTGGAACATGTTCTAAGTTGCTGCTGTTCAAATAGTGTTTAGATGAACAACATTTTTGCATATGTTTTTCAATGTGGTCTTGTCTTTGAAATTGTTTCCCACACTTAACACAATATTACACACATGTTTTTGGAAGTTAGCTCTGCGAGCACATGTTTTCTTGCACTTATCAAGAATTTCATGATTTAAAGTGGTTGAAGCACCTCTTTATCTGGAAATAAACAAGAGATCTTGTCAGAATTGACATTGTCAGAAACACAATACCCCCTATTGCGCCGCTTTGAAATAAAATTTCAATATATAATTTGGCAGGTTTAGAAATTATCTCCCTTCTAAAGCTTATTTCTTCCCTTGGGTTGTATTTTTTTACTTTTGACCTTGAAGGATGACCTTGACCTTTCACCACTTAAAATGTGCAGCTCCATGAGATACAAATGCATGCCAAATATCAAGTTGCTATCTTCAATATTGCAAAAGTTATGGCCAATGTTAAAGTTTTCGGACGAACTGACAGGACGGACAGACAAACAGACAGACAGTTCAAATGCTATATGCCACCTTACCGGGGGCACAAAAAAGCAAAGTTGTAAATCATAGAAAATATGCATGTTTTTTATACAGTTACACTAGTGACATCAGTATTGTAAATATAGAGATATTAAGAAAAGTGCATTCATAGTAAAAGGTAGAGGGTCAAATTTTTGTCAATGTTTGCTAAAATATCATTTCCCTATATATATATATATATATATATATATATATATATATATATATATATATATATATATATATATATATATATATATATATATATATATATATCCATTTTTGCCTTTTTGCAGACATAAAATGGCATACATGTGTAATATCCATTTTTAAGCCATGAAAAATTATTAATCACTTTAAAATTATGGAAGTGTTTCAAATTTCTCTGGCCATACAATCTGTACAGATATCAACGATGAAGTTCTTCCAAATGAAAACTTTAAATTATAATCAAAATGTATGAAAATATGCAAAATGAGTAATGCATCAAATTTCCATAATATTTAATAAAACTTGAATTTTTTTTTTAATAGATAATCCAAACATTTTGCTTCAGTTAAAAAATAACAATGACCTTCAGCCACTACAGAAAAAGACACATTATTTACTAAAAATGGAATAATTATTTTTTGTCTTCAAATAGATCATCCAAAAAGTTTGCTTCAGTTAAAAAATAACAATGACCTTCAGCCACTAAAGAAAAAGACACTTTTAAAGCACAAAAAAAAAGATACACAGAGTGTAATTTTATGTTGTGTTGCCCGGGCACGCCACACATTAATCAACCTGACTAAAGAAATGTATGGTTAAAATATGTCGAGGAGGCAGGTCACGACTCAATCCAGTTTCCTCTTAAAGAAAATCATCTGCCAAAATAATATGAGAAATGATGTTTTCGTAGTATGTGTCAGGAACCTTAAAGGTGCTGACAACACAGGAAACTGAGTTGTAATCAAAGATGACTGCTACCAGTGTACATTATACTGCTACCAATGTACATTATACTGCTACCAGTGTACATTATACTGCTACCAGTGTACATTATACTGCTACCAGTGTACATGATGCCAACAGTGAACTTTTATCGTGCCTATTGTACAAACCAGACAAACGTGGCAGTAACATATAAAAATGTATCAGTAATAAATAATAAACTAACCTGTACATGGTTGATGTTGTGAAGAAATGAAGTTGAGAAACCACAAACATTACTGAAGTAGAACACCAATTGAAGGAGCCAATTTATTATAACCCTAGGTGACCTTGACCCCAGTGAGCTCAAACCTCATCAAAATGTAGAGGACCAAGCAAGGTACCTACATGGCAAATATGTTATAGATTGGTAAAGTATTGAAGGTGCTATCAGAAATTGTTTCAAAAGTGTGAAGGTAAATATATTATTAACATGACTGACCTTTACCCCAGTGACCTAAACCTCATCAAAAGGTAGAGGTCCATGCAAGGTATGTACATGCCAAATATGTAAGAGATCGGTAAAGTATTGAAGGCGCTATGAGAAACTGTAACAAAAGCGTGAAGGAATATCTATTATTAGCCTCGGTGACCATGACCCCATTGACCTCAAACCTCATCAAAAGGTAAAGGTCCATGCAAGGTACGTACATGGCAAATATGTAATATACCGCTAAAGTATTGATGGGGCTTTGAAAAACTGTAACAAAAGTATTAAAGAGAATATATTATTAGCCTAATTGTCCTTGACATTGACCCCATTGACCTCAAACCGCATCAAAAAGTAGAGGTCCATGCAAGGTATCAACATGGCAAATATGTAAGAGAGGGGTAAAGTATTGAAGGCGCTATGAGAAACTGTAACAAAAGCGTGAAAGAGAATCAATTATTAGCCTCAGTGACCAGAATCAATTATTAGCTTCAGTGACCTTGACCTCGACCCCAGTGACCTCAAACCGCATAAAAAGGTAGAGGTCCATGAAAGGTACCTACATGCCAAATATGTAAGAGATTTGTAACGTATTAAATGCGCTATGAGAAACTGTAACAAAAGGGTGAAAGAGAATCTATTATAAGCCTCAGTGACCTTGACCCCAATGACCTCAAACCGCATCAAAAGGTAGAGGTTCATGCAAGGTACCTACATGCCAAATATGTGAGAGATCGGTAAAGTAATGAATGCGCTATGGGAAACTGTAACAAAGGTGTGACGGAAGTACGGAACTAAAAACTGGCTACTATATGCTCCACCGAAGATATTTCGGGGAGCATATAAAGAAAGCCTTTCAGTTAAGTTAAACGAATCCCTAATAGGAATTTCATGAAAACACAGTTTACCTATTACATTTTATAAGCACACCTATTATATCAAATTGTTGACTGACAACATATTTCCTTTAAAAACGGATCTTGATAACCCCGGCACCCTCATGTTGAGATGTAAGCCATTAGTGTGCGATTATAATTTATTTTTCAAATGGGCTTTTGAGGCTTCAGAAATTAGTAGCATCATGTCATTTAATTGAATGTTTATGAAATAAACTGGATTCAATTAAAAAATATATTTATGTAACTAGCAATTTCTTGTCACGTGTGGGTTGTTTGAAAGTATGTCCGTTATGTATTTAATTCACACGTGCATGTGTATCGTATGATAATTCAATTCTAAAAAAAATTGTCGTAATTTTAACCAAAAAGCTTGCTGATATGTCTGTATATCGTGAAATATGGTTTGTTTAATTTAAACGAATGACTACACATGACCGGCTAAACAAAGCAATATTGTCAGCTAGTTAAAAACTAGAAGATAAACTATTATAACATTTGTGCCATTTAATTCACTGCACGTGTGAATGTTTACACATTTTTTAAGCATTGAACAAGTATATGCATTAAACTTGATGTCACTTATTGTTGTTTACATGAAACTAATTTATGTAAACTCTGTAAATATAAAAACAAACAGAATAAAAAGCAAATAAAACAATGAAAGGAATGTTTCGTCATACATACATGTATTTAGACATTAAACATTAACGACACACGAACATGCTCTGATAACTTAATTATTTTCCTTTTAGCACGACATTCTCTACTTATCCGTTTTTCTTCATGCTGAGTGCAAACATACGACTTGCACTGGCACTTTTTTATGTTCGATAGTGTGCACACAATTTGATTTTATTGTTTTGAAGAATGGAATGATTATTATGTCGAGTAATTTTATATTCGAAAGGAAGCAATGATCATGAAAGGATGCGCTATAGGATGTTCTGCGATTGATTTTAGCGTTCACATGTCACATCAATGCAGTGCAATACACATTCGGTAGTTCAGATATAAATACGTTTGTCATGCATATATCAAATATGAGAAAGTGAACTAACTGTATATCAGAGTTCGATTAAAATACATCAACACTAATTCCGGATTTATAACATGGGCTACTATCCAGCAACGTACATGTACACACGACATTGATACTAGTGCATATACGAAAATAATACAGCATTGTGGCTCTAAAAACATCATGAATAACAGCAGCATAATCCTTATTTTCCTTATGAAACTGGTTTCTTTTTAATAAAATATATTGGCTTTATTTCAATTTATAAACAATAAACAGTGGATACTCTACCATTTGACAAAATCATCTTGAGTAAATACACACCCTACGTGTAATTTGTATACGTAAGGTACGTGTTGCTTCTTGTTAAAATATTAAGTTAAGTCAATAAAAATAGAACACAATAAGTTTCTTACTTTAATCAGTAACATGACGAATTAAACTTTTCCAAACGATAATTATACACTAAGCAAGTATTTGTATTCTGAGAAATTTACTAATTAAAGGTTGAACAAACTTTTCACCATTCTAATCATGTATAAAGCTTACTCAAATTAATGTTTAAAATAGGGGTTTTTTTCACAGTAAGTCCTCTTTGACTGCAATTGTATTCATGGTGGTTCACTTGTGTGTATTATTTGTAATTTATTGTTATTTAAGGTTCGATTATTTGTATGTCCCCTTACAACGAAGGGTGCAAGTATTTGACGTGTATGTATGTGCTTAATGTACTATCTCAGCTATATTGCGTGTCATTGGCGTCGCTCTGGAGAGCGGCGACTAGTATGTAATGCATTTTTTTCGCTTATTGGAGGAGAAGTTTTTTTACGGATCAATGTATATATTTTTGTTTTAAGAATATCTTGCGTAGTGTTGCTTTTTGTGTAAATTAGTGTAAATAAGTACTGCATTTGTGCCTATATCATTTATTACAACATGTATTGCCAATAATGAAAAGCTAATTGTTTTAATCAATAACTGATACTGATATAACTGGTTGTGGGAGCAGTGGTCTAATGGTAAGACGCTGGATTAGGGATCGAGAGGTCCCGGGTTCGAATCCCGCCCTGACCGCTGGAATTTCCTTGAGCAAGAAATTTATACCACAACTGCTCCTCTCCACCCAGGTGTATAAATGGGTACCTGTGAGGGAAATAAGCCAATGGTTGTATACTGCGCCAAGATGTTAACGGACGACTTATGACCCAGTGATCAGGGAAAAACTGTAAAGCGCCTTTGAACGCACATCTCGAGTATGAAAAGGGCGCTATATTAATGTGGTATAAAAAAACTGATCCACAACTGATCACAGGGGAAAGATCACAGGGACTGGGCAAATACGCGAAACTTTCTGGTTTTGTATAAGAACAAAACATAATCAAAATATTTTGTGGTTTTTCTAATTTGCTTATTTAGTGGAGAATCAATGTAGTACGTTAGTTGACGACCTATCACACAAGCAAGTTTATTGAAAGGCGTAGTGGTACTAAAACGTACAATTTATTAGTTTATTAATAGACATATAATAACGATCGATATACACTACTTCACCAAATAGCAGTACATAAATGATGTCAGCCAGAATAGTTCAGTTCGAAGAGCGTTAGACTGAAGTTGTTTACGCAACAATCATCTAAAGGCCCCCGGTTCAATCCCGAGTTCCGGCACGAACGGAACAGTTCGGCGACTGACAATTTTTTTCAGTCATGTTAATAAATATAATAAAGCTTTATTTTATGAAGACATTTTAAAATCCATTTTACTACAATTGGACATTTTTATTAAAATTAATGGATGTCGCGTGGTGACAACGTTAATAATAATTTCTTACATCACTTAAATATCTTATAAAAAATACACGTGTTTTTATATTAACAAATAAATGCAAACAAAACATCTATTATCCATGTATTTTTATGGTTGTCTATTATAGGCCCTAAGTACTATCCCTACCACATATAGAGCGCGAAGCGCGACACGTATTATTGATTGCAACAATGAGTTGCGATAAAGGAAGCAATCGCTTATCAAGGAGGAGCTGTGTCCCAGTAACCCGTTTCCCTAGAGTCAAGCACTCCTCGGAGTTTTTTTTTAAGAACCACATATAGAGCGCGAAGCGCGACACGTATTACTATCCAGATGGTATGGGCCGTTTAGCATTATCCGACCATTACGTCCATAGTTATCTTCCTTAGAATTTGAGAAATTTTGAAACCGTTGTTCTAAGTCCAAAATTTTCATCCGAGTGTTCCCAAACTTGCACAGGTTTTTTTATCAATGAGAACCCAACCCAAACTCTCTATTTGAGCAATATCGGACCATAAGTCCAGAATTATGTCTCTTTGAATTTAAAAATAAAAGTGAAAAACTGCTTGGTTAGGTGATTATGTCAACAATTTTCATCATATTCTTTCCAAACTTACAGTGGCTTTATATCAATGAGCATTTTTACCTCATTAAAAATAAGAAACATCGGGACAATAAGTCCAGAATTTTTTCTATTAAATTTGACAAAATAAACAATTTCCACTTGTTTAAAAGATTTCACAACTTTCGTCTGAATCATTTCTACCTTTTTAAGTGTTTTTATATCAGTATTACTCGAACCCTATTGAAAATGATGAATATCGGAGCAATAAATCTATTATGATCTTTTACTGAATTTCAAAGTATTGTGAATTGCAGCTTCTTTATGCAATTTACAGTTTTCATTCAAATTTGTTTTCAAACTTTTACAGTGTTTTCATATCAATGAGTACTCTACCCCTATCGTAAATGAGCAACGTAAGAATAAGTTCAGAATCATCTCCCTTTGAAGTTGAGAAAAATATGAAATTACGCTTACAAGATGAAGCAGATTTATTAAAACCTTCACAGTTCTGTACCATTAATGAAAACTGCACACGGATGCCAGTAAAAAAAGGAAACCAATGTAAATAAAATGAACTATGAAATATTTTGGGGTTACAACACAAAATCATAGATAACGGTTATTTGGGGGTTATAACACAACATCATAAATAATTGTTATTTGGGGGTTATAACACAAAATTATAGATAATGGTTATACTAGTATCTTTTTCTATTTTGTTTTAAATAATTGGCCAATATATTAATATTTACAGTAGAAAAAAATCGTTCCATGTAACTTCATTAAGTGCCTTTTACACTGAAATTCCCGACGCCCTTTGATGCTTTGCATCAATACTTATCTTGTATATAGATGGATTATGAAATAACTTGGCAGGTCCTTGCGGCAAAATGCTAATCGCCATAATTAGAGCATACTATTCGTTTTATTGTATTTTCCTGTTACTACGTGATTTGCACCACGCCTTCTGTAGATTGCAGTATTCAAATCCTTAGAAATATGGTGGCCGTACTTTAAGAATAATTATGTTACATTCAAAAGGGTTGTGTGTACATTTTAAAACGAACGTATCCGATTATAATTCTTGATTTCTTGACGGCAAAACAGGTCTGGTGAACGCATTGGAATGCGTCTGCCATATAATATGACTTAGATAAGATTGACAGCGGAAGCATTCTGTGAACTAAGGGTAATGGATATGTTACCTAATGACACCTGATTACGAGAGAATTATGTTTTTAATCGTGCATTTCACGTTAAAATAAAACAAATTGGATGTGGACGAACGCATGTATATGTTTGATTGAAAATACCCCGTCAACTTCTATTAATTAATCCATTTTCCGAATAAATAGGTGTATATCTTGCTGCTTGATTATTTTCAACATCTGACACTAAGTTCTGTAAACACATTACCAATCGAGTTATCATTTCAATAATGAGTTGCTATGTCACAGCGGAATGCTATTCTTATCTCGTACAAAAGGCTGGGACACGTGTGTGCTTTCCTCTTACGTTTCGTCATAAATCAACAGTTGAACGCCCCCCCCCCCCCCACCCACGAACCGGAAATTCGGTCCTACCTTTTCTAATTAAACAGTAAAATGGTGCACATACTTTTCAATATCATATCTTAATAGTTTTCGTTAAAATGAAAATTGCAATGTCCACTAAAAACAAATAGACCAATACAATAATAGTCGAATTAACTCATCACATGATTGTATAGGTCACTGTTAGTTGATATAGCTATCCTCGGAACCAGTCAAACCCCGTGTGTAGGTTGGTCGACGATAGCGTGTGAACATAAATGGGTTACTGAACAAATAGCTTTTTTAATACAACTAATTCCGATGATTTTCTAAAATCCGTTCTTGATATTTTACCGTAGTTTGTTGTTAATTAACGTTTCAAATACTTTTGATCGGGAATAGTTGTAAGCATACTAAATACATTGAATGCAGTAACAATTAGAATTGGAAATCATACCGGTTTCAATCCTATATCTGCAGATGGCCAATATTAAATGAGTCTCAATATGTATTGTGGTCATCCTTGACCACTTCCTTTTTTAAATAAAATTTGGCACTGCCACCTCGAACTGTGGTAATATCTTTATTTGTAGTAAGTATAAATGATCAAATATGGTGTCGTATATCACGTTGTCGTATGACATACAGCCCTACTGCACAAGTTTATATGCAGCGGAGCTCCTGTCTGATGAGACTGGGTCTTACTGGCTTAGCTTATTTGCAATGGAATCTCGTAGCACATGATGTCCAGTCCATTGTCATCCTGCACCTCCCACTTCATCACCAGTCGGATCTGCAATAAGAAATGGTATGAAACATTCCTAGTCGGATTTATAAACCTCAATACGTTGCTTTGACCGTTCCAAGGCATTGAACATAATCATAGTATTGTCGTGTATCTTTCTTGTAAATGTGCTGCGCCTTTTCTTACAGTGCTGTATTGCATTATTTGGCAATTGGTTTCTGACCATAAATAAAAGACCACTTGGTATAGTATGAGTATTAGGTTACTTCCTGGTGGTTAAGCTGCAGTTTCACTATAATATAATGAATATGATTATCCGAAGCTGAAATAATAGCATATGCAATAAATAGAGAATACTAGGTCGGTGCCGAATAAAGCAAAGTTTATTTTGCGAGGCTTAGAAAATCTGAACCACGAGCCTTTGCGAGTGGTTCAGATTTTTGTGCCGAGCAAAATAAACTTTGCTTTATTCGGCACCGACCTAGTACTCGATTTATCCCATCAATTTTCTTAGTCGTAAATTATTTCTTTAAAAATAGAATAGGAAAATCGAACTACACGGAAAATCCCAGTTATTCTAAGCAAACATTGTTTCATTATTTTAATCGAGCCGAGCCTAATACATTACAAAAAGATCAGTAACTAACCTGTTGTTCTGTTTATCATACCTCTACGTCCCCGATATTTAAGAAATAATGAAAAAAAAAACTAATCAACTGCAGCTTTAGCGTGAAAAAATATGCATTGTGTCGTATGACGTGTTAATAATGACGTCACGAGTACGCGCACTTAATATTTGTAAATAATGTATTTTTGCTTTTTGAGTTGCATTATGTGTTAAAAATATATTACATCTTGGTATCAAATTGTTTGTTTTGTGGAATCTGATTCGATTTTACTAAAAATGATTACTTTATAGTTGATTCCGAGTAATATGACCATTCTCCGCCGCGCGTGGCAGCTATATTTCAGCACTGCCGATATAGAGGAAAATTTATTCCACAGTGGTTTATTTCGACAATGCACGTCTGATGATGGAATAAAGTATTGTATATATACGCCATTCGCCATCTGTAGTATGTAGAGTGTTGCAAGGTTTTCACACTGGATAAGCTGATCATGCTCCACAGACACGTTAGTTGAAGAGCCTTCATTACCCATGATGCATTTTATCTTATACGTCAGGGTAGTCACATTTAACTTGTAATACACTGTGTTAACCCTTTCCCATCCACAAGCAAATAGAAAATGGCTATGTGCAAACAACATAAAAAAAATTACTCGCAGTCTGTTCAGGTTTTATATTGTTTTCTGCTCATTAGTATCTACGGATTGGAACTGAAACCTTTAACACTTGTATCTAGTAAGCAAGGCCTTTAATTAAATTTGAATTTCTAAGGGACTACAAATGCGTCCAAAATACGTATCCAAGAGTTAAAGGGTAAATTTTGAGTCAGATTTGATGACGTTTAAGGGGCATTTTTACGTTTCGGTAAATTGACAAAATTAAAAAAAAAGTTGGTTCACATTCGCACATTTTTCGTTTAAGTTATGATATTTGTGAGAAAAAAGTAATACTGAATATTTATCATGCTCTAAAATATCCATTATATGCATCTTTTGACGATTTGAAAACCTGAAAATTATAAAGCGTTGCAACGCGAAACGATTGAATAATTTGGAAAGTTCTGTTGTTGTCGTTATATTTTGGGAAACAACGAGGATTGCTTAATTGCATTTATTTTTCGGCAGCAAACACTTTTTGCACACTTATGGTCCTTTGCCTTTTGTCCGCTGTAGATTATGTAGTGAATTTTTCTTTATTCAAACATGTGATGTGACATTCACTACGTGGCATCTTTTATGCTGCATTCGTATCCGTTAACCAAAAGTAAAAGTTATACATGATTACATTGACCCTACTTTTATATAAGAAATAACAGAGTATTATGTGCTCCGCTGGTTACAAACATTTTGATGCAATACAAAACATTCAAAGTTTCAAGAACTTCTTTCCAGAAGTTATGCGGCCTTAAACCTACACATATGCCAAAAAGACAGAAATTTTGTCAACATTTTTATATACCTTTGGGTAGTCTGGGCTACAGAAAATTGTGTTTGAGTAAATATCATTGTAGCCAGCGACGATTGGGCATCGCATGTTGTTGTTCTCACAGCAGTCTACAGGCACCGGAAACGGAACTGGAACCCCTGCGATTATCCCGTGCACCAAGTTCTTGGCAGTTTTTGAATTGACCTCTAAAATGAAAGTATTTAAACTGATACGGGATTTAAATTAACTTTTACTAAGTGCACACATTTACATACGAATATCTATATAACTTTGATTATAGATGTAAATTATGCAATATATAATTACATGTATGTATGGATGATATATTACTGATGCAAATATGTTTATTTACAAAATTATGCGTACCATTTTGCAAATAAATTTTTAACGAGTGTGTCGGTTGTATTTATCGTGTGTTCCGAAAACCCTATATGACATCGTGAGTTCAGATATACTTATTTGACTTGAAATTAACGTGTTTGTTGTACATGTCGTGTTTACAAAAAAAACGTATCGGACATGCCGTTGAAGTAACTGGTGTAGTTGGCGTGTGTTAACGTATCGGACATGCAGTTGAAGTAACTGGTGTAGTTGCCGTGTGTTCAAAGATACTTATTTGACATTAAAGGGGCCTTTTCAGGTTTTGGTAAATTGACAAAATTAAAAATATAATGTTTCAGATTCGCACATTTTCGTTTTAGTTATGATATTTGTGAGGAAATAGTGATACTGAACATTAACCATGCTCTAAAATATCCATCATATGCATCTTTTGACGATTTGAAAACCTGAAAATTATAAAGCGTTGCAACGCGAAACTATTGAATAATTTGGAAAGTTTTGTCGTTGTCGTTATATTTTGGAAAACTACGATGATTGCGTATATAGGTAAATCAAAGCGCTGAAGGCACTGAAGTTGTTCGCTATTGCATAATTTAAGACGCAATTCATTTTTCAAAATTAATCGCAAGTTTGAAATGAACACACGCCATTCACATTTATGAAGAGTGTGTCCATAACGCACGGGTCGAGCTTTGTGTGCACGTTTTATCATCCTATTTATTTCATAGAGATAACTTAGACACAATAAAAACAACATGGCCTTTTGGACGTTCTGAAACTATAGAAAGTATGATGACAATTGCAGTGAGAACTGAATATAAAGACAATTTGCATTCACCATCATATAAAATGAATATTGTTTGCATATCGAATATCCCTAAGAAAATAATTAAATGATGAAAATTAACTTTACAAAACTTTTGATTTTTTTACACTATATACAAATTCAAAATATACAAGAAGATCATCGATGAAAATAAGTAAATAATAAATATGCGAGCAATACTTTTTACTCACGAATTAGGTAGTCATCAAGACAGCCCTGTCGACCCGTACATTGTTGTTTATGCATTACTTGTAACCCTAGCAGTTCACACAGTGTCAACAACTCTTACCTAAACATAGGTATAGAGCACTCATGCGCTTTTTCGGCGAAGCTGTTTTACTCAGCTTTTCATCTTAATGACTTTTACATAACGCCATCAGAAACGCATGAATATTTTCGAATATTTCATTGGCTGATTCTAGATAAAACCTCTGAACTTGGGCTACATCACTGTGCCTGTGCTCAGCGCAAAGGATGTTGCACTGTTCAGGGTAAGGAATTCCGGACTACTCTCTGAATGTTCAAACGACACTTATTGTGGCCCAGTTACAATTACGCGTAAAATCTATTTCGCAGAATTTCAGTTTTGCTTTCAGGATGAGAAAACAATCATTACCAAAAGAGTATAGTGTCAATATAAGAAGAAAATCGTTTAATTATCCTACCACAGTGTTTTCCGTACTCCTTCAGCACGTCTGGAAATCGTTCCTGAACGCCTGGATAGGCTGCCCTTATTTACAAGTATGCTATTTTGAATTCAATTTTGTATCGAAAAGCATTGTGCTAAAATTTGCCATTTACAAATTGCAATGAGATTTTTAATGACCCTCGTCATGCGAAAGTGGGTCTTATTACATCGGCGCCCATCATATATATATATATATATATATATATATATATATATATATATATATATAGCCCACTCAGCCTGCTCATCTTTCAGTCTGGTCAGGAGATACATAATGAGACCATAACATATTGAGTGATTGTATAACGAACAGCATAGCTTCTGACCAGACTGCGCAAATGCACATGTTGAGCTTAAGAAACGCTGGTCGAAACGCATTAGACCCATTTTCGCATGACGCGGCTATGAAAGTGTGATTTAAATGTGTCGAAAGAAAACTGCGTTTGAATCAAACATTAACATACGATATATTTCGATATTGAAGAAATATACTCATAATAAGGCATGTGAAGACACATATGATGTGCACTCCCGTAGTATATTTTTTATCTTCTTACACTTATGTGTGGTTTGACACTGACAACACACATTTCATGCGGTGAATATGCAACTTATAAGTGAAAAAAAACACAATAGTTAAACTTTTGTTTTCATTTTTTTATTTATTTAGAAAAGTAAATTGAAAACTTCATTTCAAAGTCAGCGTCTACGCCGACTACATTTTAAAAAGATATTTCTTGTTCTATTTAGTCGTTTTCGGTTTTAGCGATTATAAAGCATTTTTGAGGTTGTCTATAGTATACCTGTAGTAATTGGTGAACTCATGTTCAACGTTTTATAAATTGAGAACTGTGACTATAAACAAGCTTAACCTTCTACTAATGCGTTGTTAGTACCCGTACATACAAAAGATCGCCGCTATCTGTTGAGAACAAAAGAACGTATCCCAGAAATCCCCGCTGTAGAAGCATGAACGAGTTTACGAAACAGATCATTTTTGTTATATTTAAATTGTTTGTTATATTCAGTTTTAGCGATTATGAAGCATTTTTGTTGTTGTCTATCGTTCTCCTGATGTTATTGTTGAACTCATTTTCAACGTTTTATAAATTGAGAATATAAACAAGCGTATCCTTATACAATTGCGTTGTTTTCCCGAATCTATTAATAGCCTCAGATTAACAAGCGTAATCTGATACTAGTGCGTTGTTATCACCCGTGCAATTGAACTCTCCCTTGTTTATCAGCAGCCGTATCTATTAATAGCCTCATATTATGAATGGAGTGAGCAAAAATACTACGTCATGAAGACGAAGCAGAAAGTCACTATTTTAATCATTCATAAACAATCTCTTCCGCGACAAGCATAATACAATCATTGTTTATTGATTCTTTTCAATATAAAAACCGTTCAAAACTAGTACATTTAACACGATATTCATATAACGTTTCCATTTGTGAATGAATATAGTTGGAGAACTCAAACCTGTTGCATAAATTATACAACTCTTTCTCGCGCGGATGTGGCAGGTAGTAGGCTCTCCGTAGATAAGCCGAACTGACTTGAAATTTTGAGTAACAACATTAGCTGGTCGCTACGCGACCAACTAAAAAAACATCCGCTCATAGCATGAGCACGTACAATCTCTTGCGCGACGTTTACATTACATTCACCTCTGTGATGGGTTCAGAACGGACTATTTTTATGAAAACGTCTCATTTATGTCATGATCATTTCAAGCCTTCATCATGGAGGTTACAGTATACTTAACAATCTCTTGCACGACGGTTACACTACATTTACTGCATTAAAGAAAACTATCTCATACCAGAATAACTTATATTAGTCTTAATTCATTATTATAAGAATTATTGATATGGTTTTTCGATGTTAACAAACCTACATACATACATACGTCGAAGCAATGCCTAACGTCACTCAATAAAAATTATGTTCAATTGTTTACATTTGTGAAGTGCGTGGAATGATTCCAGCTGCGTAAATGGGCAATAAAATAGTTCCAAAGAGTTGCATTAAAACTCGAAATTTTTTGCACGATGTATCGTTAATTTAAAATTCCTTTTACATTAGTTTACGACTCTGATCCTAAAAAATCCAAATCAAATATAATTTGAATGCGTGTGTTCGGTTTTGCCCAGTTTCTGGGCAATATAGCAAGCTGAGCGTTTCGCAGAGGTGTATGTGAGAGCAAGGAACGACAACTCTGCGTGGAGATTTCAGCACGGATTGTCGAGTGGTCAAAGCGGGAGACTTTTTACTCCAGGACTCCGGGGGTAAGTGGTTCGAGCCCTGTTGGGGTAACTTTTTTTTCCTTTTTTAAATTGTATTCTTGTGTTTTTTTACTGAAGATTTTTAGGTCTAATGTTTAAATTTATCAATATAAAGCATTTAATGACAAGCTTAAATACATGCCAAAATCTGTGAAAAGGCCCCTTTAAAGTAATATTATTGATGTGATTGAACGGTGTTCAATGATACTTTATGGTGTAGTTGTACCGTGTTCTATGATACATACTGTATGGGAAGTTGAAGTGTATGGTGTAGTTGTACAGTGTTCTAGGATACTTACTGGATGGGAAGTTCAAGTGTAGTATTTGTACAGTGTTCTAGGATATATACTGGATGGGAAGTTGAAGTGTATGGTGTAGTTGTACCGTGTTCTATGATACTTACTGGATGTGAAGTTGATGGGTGTTAGTTGTACCGTGTACTAGGATACTTACTAGATGTGAAGTTGAAGTGTATGGTGTAGTTGGACCGTGTTCTAGGATACTTACTGGTTATGCTGTTTATGTGTATTAGCTGTACCGTGTTCTAGGAGACTTACTGGATGTAAAGTTGATGTTTACTAGTTGTACCGTGTTCTAGGATACATACCGGATGGGAAGTTGAAGTGTATGGTGTAGTTGTACAGTGCTCAAGGATACTTACTGGATGTGAAGTTGATGTGTATTAGTTGTGCCGTGTACTAGGATACTTACTAGATGTGAAGTGGAAGTGTATGGTGTAGTTGGGCCGTGTTCTAGGATACTTACTGGTTATGATGTTCATGTGTATTAGTTGTACCGTGTTCTAGGAGACTTACTGGATGTAAAGTTGATGTCTATTAGTTTTACCGTGTCCTAGGATACTTACTGGATGTGAAGTTGATGTGTATTAGTTGTACCGTGTTCTAGTATACTTACTGGGCGTAAAGTTGATGAGTATTAGTTGTACCGTGTTCTAGGATACTTACTGGACGCACCGTTGATATGTTTTAGTTGTACCGTGTTCTAGGATACTTACTGGATGCGAAGTTGATGTGTATTAGTTGTACAGTTTACTTGGATACTTACTGGATGTGAATCTGATGTATATTAGTTGTACCGTGTTCTATGATTCTTACTGGATGTGAAGTTGATGTGTATTAGTTGTACCGTGTTCTATGATACTTACTGTATGTGAAGTTGATGTGTATTAGTTGTACCGTGTACTAAGATACTAACTGAATGTGAAGTTGATGTATATTAGTTGTACCGTGTACTAGGATACTTACTAGATGTGAAGTTGATGTGTATTAGTTGTACCGTGTTCTATGATACTTACTGGATGTGAAGTCCGTGTGTATTAGTTGTACCGTGTACTAGGATACTTACTGGATTTGAAGTTGATGTGTATTTGTTGTACCGTGTTCTAGGATACTTACTGGATGTGAAGTTGATGTGTATTAGTTGTACCGTGTTCTAGGATATTTATTGTATCGTAAGTTGAAGTGTATGGTGTAGTTGTGTTCTAGGATACTTACTGGATGGGAAGTTCAAGTGTATTAGTTGTGCAGTGTTCTAGGACACATACTGGATGGGAAGTTGAAGTGTATGGTGTAGTTGTACCGTGTTCTATGATACTTACTGGATGTAAAGTTGATGGGTATTAGTTGTACCGTGTACTTGGATACTTACTAGATGTGAAGTTGAAGTGTATGGTGTAGTTGGACCGTGTTCTAGGATACTTACTGGTTATGATGTTCATGTGTATTAGCTGTACCGTGTTCTAGGAAACTTACTGGATGTAAAGTTGATGTTTACTAGTTGTACCGTGTTCTAGGATACATACCGGATGGGAAGTTGAAGTGTATGGTATAGTTGTACAGTGCTCTAGGATACTTACTGGTTGTGAAGTTGATGTGTATTAGTTGTACCGTGTACTAGGATACTTACTAGATTTGAAGTGGAAGTGTATGGTGTAGTTGGACCGTGT
The DNA here is from genome assembly GCF_020536995.1 of Dreissena polymorpha. Lineage (NCBI taxonomy): Eukaryota > Metazoa > Mollusca > Bivalvia > Myida > Dreissenidae > Dreissena > Dreissena polymorpha. The sequence goes on along the minus strand of NC_068357.1, from coordinate 44,501,499 downwards.
TCTAGGATACTTACTGGTTATGATGTTCATGTTTATTAGTTGTACCGTATTCTAGGAGACTTACTGGATGTAAAGTTGATGTCTATTAGTTTTACCGTTTTCTAGGATATTTACTGGATGTGAAGTTGATGTGTATTAGTTGTACCGTGTTTTAGTATACTTACTGGGCGTAAAGTTGATGAGTATTAGTTGTACCGTGTTCTAGGATACTTACTGGACGCAACGTTGATATGTATTAGTTGTATCGTGTTTTAGGATACTTACTGGATGTGAAGCTGATGTGTATTAGTTGTACCGTGTTCTATGATACTTACTGGATGTGAAATTGATGTGTATTAGTTGTACCGTGTTCTATGATACTTTCTGGATGTGAAGTTGATGTGTATTAGTTGTACCGTGTACTAGGATACTAACTGGATGTGAAGTTGATGTATATAAGTTGTACCATGAACTAGGATACTTACTGGATGTGAAGTTGATGTGTATTAGTTGTACCGTGTTCTATGATACTTACTTGGTGTGAAGTCCGTGTTTATTAGTTGTACCGTGTACTAGGATACTTACTGGATGTGAAGTTGATGTGTATTAGTTGTACCGTGTTCTAGGATACTTACTGGAGGTGAAGTTGATGTGTATTAGTTGTACCGTGTTCTAGAATACTTAATGGATGTGAAGTTGATGTGTATTCGTTGTACCGTGTTCTAGGGTACTTACTGGATGTGAAGTTGATGTATATTAGTTGTACCGTTTACTAGGATACTTACTAGATGTGAAGCTGATGTGTATTAGTTGTACCGAGTTCTAGGATACTTATTGGATGTGAAGTTGATGTATATTAATTGTGCTGTGTTCTAGGATTCTTACTGGATGTGAAGTTGATGTGTATTAGTTGAACCGTTTACTAGGATACTTACTGGATGTGAAGTTGATTTATATTAGTTGTACCGTGTACTAGGATACTTACTGGATGTGAAGCTGAAGTGTATCGAGTTCTAGGATGCTTACTGGATTTGAAGTTAATGTGTATTAGTTGTACCGTGTACTAGGATATTAACTGCATGTGAAGTTGATGTGTATTAGTTGTACCGTGTTCTAGGTTACTTACTGGATGTGAAGCTGATGTGTAGTAGTTGTATCGTTTACTAGGATACTTACTGGATATGAAGTTGATGTGTATTAGTTGTAACGTGTTCTAGGATACTTACTGGATGTGAAGTCGATGTATATTAGTTGTACCGTGTTCTAGGATACTTACTGGATGTAAAGTTGATGTGTATTAGTTGTACAGTGCTCTATGATACTTACTGGATGTGAAGTTGATGTGTATCAGTTGTACCGTGTACTAGGATAATTACTAGATGTGAAGTGGAAGTGTGTGGTGTAGTTGGACCCTGTTCTAGGATACTTACTGGTTATGATGTTCATGTGTATTAGTTGTACCGTGTTCTAGGAGAATTACTGGATGTAAAGTTGATGTCTATTAGTTTTACCGATTTCTCTGATACTTACTGGATGTGAAGTTGATGTGTAATAGTTGTACCGTGTTCTAGTATACTTACTGGGCGTAAAGTTGATGAGTATTAGTTGTACCGTGTTCTAGGATACTTACTGGACGCAACGTTGATATTTATTAGTTGTACCGTGTTCTAGGATACTTACTGGATGTGAAATTGATGTGTATTAGTTGTACCGTGTTTTATGATACTTACTGGATGTGAAGTTGATGTGTATTAGTCGTACCGTGTACTAGGATACTAACTGGATGTGAAGTTGATGTATATTAGTTGTACCGTGTACTAGGATACTTACTGGATGTGAAGTTGATGTGTATTAGTTGTACCGTGTTCTATGATACTTACTTGATGTAAAGTTGATGTATATTAGTTGTACCGTGTTCTAGGAAACTTACTGGATGTGAAGTTGATGTATATCATTTGTACCGTGTACTAGGATACTAACTGGATGTGAAATTGATGTATATTAGTTGTACCGTGTACTAGGATACTTACTGGATGTGAAGTTGATGTGTATTAGTTATACCGTGTTCAAGTATACTTACTGGATGTGAAGTCCGTGTGTATTAGTTGTACCGTGTACTAGGATACTTACTGGATGTGAAGTTGATGTATATTAGTTGTACCGTGTTCTAGGATACTTACTGGATGTGAAGTTGATGTGTATTAATTGTACCGTGTTCTAGGATACTTACTGGATGTGAAGTTCATGTGTATTAGTTGCACCGTGTTCTAGGATACTTACTGGATGTGAAGTTGATATGTATTAGTTGTACCGTGTTCTAGGATACTTATTGGATGTGAAGCTGATGTGTATTAGTTGTACCGTGTACTAGGATACTTACTGCATGTGAAGTTGATGTGTATTAGTTGTACCGTGTTCTAGGATACTTACTGGATGTGAAGTTGATGTTTATTAGTTGTACCGTGTACTAGGATACTTACTGGACGTAAAGTTGATGTTTATTAGTTATACCGTGTACTAGGATACTTACTTGATGTGAAGTTGATATGTACGGAATAGTTGGTGTTGGCGTGTAAGGTACAGGGCTCGACATCGCACGGTGTGACGTCGATAGAGTAGATGGTGCCACTCACGGAGCCTGGAGTCAGTTGTTAACAAACAAGTCTTAGATTGTACAAAATTATATAATCGTTGTTGAACTGCCAAAAAACAATACTGGGTTGTAAATAAAAAATAAACTTCTTTTCTCAAATTTGTAACATTGTCGTTTTATGTATAACCAAGACTTTGACATTATTGCTCTCAACTCAGGAGTCCTCTTTCGGTCGGATGAAACTGAGAATACATGTTAAAGAATTGTACAGCATCCCTTATGCAGAAGATCCGTTTCAAAACGATATCCGAACGATAGCAACGTGCTTGTTTAAATGGCATCAACCTAGAAATTTTTGCAACAAATTAAACATCAATTGACATCTCATTCATATATTACTGCGAATAACTTACCACAATCCTTATAGTTAACGGTTTTCGCAAAACAAACTGTTGCTACAATAAGTACAAGAGCACACTTCCAAGTCATCTTAAGTATTTAGAACAACGGCGATCGAGCTATTGCGCTGAAATCTAGCGGGAACTGGTTGACTTTATATTGCCCTTTTATTGCGAAATCAATATGAGGGTCGACCAAAAGCTTTCGTATATTGAACAGTATGGGTATGGATATGTTTTAATCACCCTAGCTCTCCGTGTGTTACAATGTTTATTTACCAGTTAAGAAAAAGACTTATAGATACATTTAGACATATATGGTATGGTGCATTAAGTAACAGTCCTGTATTAGACATGCATAGAGATTTTAAACCACAATAGTATACGAATCATATTTGGATTTGGTACCATGGAATTTACGTATTAAGTTAAGAATTTCTGTACTCCCATTGAGAATCCAAGCAGGAAGGTATGCAATAATATTCCTCGAAATGAATCATACTTTGTATTTTGCAATAGTAGAAATATTGAAGATGAATTTCACTTCGTTTTTATGTGTCCATGTTATAGTGTTTTACGATAATAAAAAATACCTAAAAAGTTGTATATGTTAATCCAGCTGTGTTTAAAGATCACAATTTACTGACTACATCCGTTAAAAACGAACTTGTCAAGTTGTGTAAATATATAAAAGGAGCATTTGTAATTCGCAATTCATTTATCAATAATAACATATAACCGGTATCACTTAGAAATCTTTCTGTCATCATATGTTTAGCCAAGGTCTTTTTTCTAGACGCTAGGCATAAATGGGTTAAACATATGACTATTTGCAAATTGAAATTACTTAAAACATAGCTTGGTGACTGTCAAAAACAACAATTTGAAAAGTTAATATTCAATACAAGTGCGTAAACGACCCTCGTCAACGCGCTATCTTATCTGGATTTCAAAATTGACATGAGATAACCAAAATCGTCACGCGTCGTATGCTACTGAAGCGAGTAACCGTGTCTAGTTAAGGAACATTAAAGAGCGCGTGTTGTCTCCCTTTAGTTATAAGATATACGGGTGGTGCTAGCTTTATTTTCGCTCGTTTTACACGTTAAATGCGTCTTTTTAAGCTATTAATATGCCCATTTTCGACTTTCATAAACCTACTTCGTTCAATCTGTGAGTTGAACCTTACGTTATGAATATTAACAATATAAAACAGCCGCATAATCTTATTTTACAAACCGGTCATTTTCTACACATTGCCACATTCGCAAATTTAAATCAAATTTTAATTACATGTAACATGTGTTTGTCGAACCGCACATTACGAGACCTGTACTCAAGTTTTTAAGCTGCACATATTGTGCTCAGATACTAATGATTTATAAATACGATTCTCGCTTCATTTAACCCATTTATGCCTAGTGGACTCTCCCATCCTTCTAAATTGGATCAATTTATTTCCAAAATTAGGGATGCCTAGTATATTTATTTATATATTTAGAATATTTCTGACAGAAATTCCTTTAAGCAAACAGCGCAGACCCAGATGAGACGCCGCATTATGCGGCGTCTCATCTGGGTCTACGCTGTTTGCAATGTCCTTTTTTCAGGACGCTAGGCATAAATGGGTTAATGTTTACATATCATGCTCAAGCACAAAAACCAGTTGCACTTCATCTTTTCCATTTAAGACTTTTCAACTGATTTGTATTGTTGTATGATTGAAAACTTAAAGGTGTTCAAGCTGATATTAAGATGTATCACTTTTCGATGCAAATGAAGCGTCACCTTGTTTCAGTGTTTATGAATACTGGGTGTGAAGCATGTTCGTAAGGTGTCGTCCCATATTTGCCTGTGCAGTTCTGCACAGGCTTATACGGGACGATACTTGCCGCTAATATGGTATTTTGTGTGCACAAACAGTCTCTTTTAAACACATTTCCAGTCTAGTAGGAAAGTGTCGTCCCTTATTTTCATGTGCGGACTGCACTACCTAATCTATACGACACTTAACGCACATACATAAACCCTCTTTTTGCGGAGCGTGGTTTAAATTTATTATTTTGTGCTAAGTTCAATAATGTCTCTTGTATACTATATATGTATTGTAATTGAACAAACCGCAGCCTGTATGTTAAGCTGTGTTCCCACGTTGCAAGTACAAAAGTTAATGAATTGGTTGTAAGGTTGCTTTTGTTTATGCATGGATGGAAGGTTGTTGCTGTTTATGCATTGATAGAAGGTTGTTGCTGTTTAAGCATATATGGAAGGTTGTATCTGTCTTATAAACCAACATGCGTTTTGATACACGTAAAGTCATGCATTGACTTACATGTGAATCGCTTTTCGAAAACAAGAAACTAACTAAATAACAAACTGCTTACATATATACAAGGTATAAACGACCATTTTATAAATAGCGAATATAAAGAGAAAATGCACAATAAACAGTCAGCGTATACGGGCAATTGTTTGCATATATACTTGTTTCAATATATTTTACTTTATTTTTTACATCAATGAATACAAAACCATGACACTTCATGAATTCCGTGATTTTGAGTTTTTTTTGCTATCAATTAATTATTTTCATTTTTATCATATTAATTTTATTTTCAAAATATTCATTCTATTATGACTAACGATGCAGCTATAGATTATATAAGACTGCAATTCTATATGAGTCGCGTTGTGAGAAAACTGGGTTTAATGCATGTGCGTAAAGTGTCGTCCCAGATTAGCCTGTGCAGTCAGGATTTTCGTGTAGAAGAGACTTCATTTGAAACTAAAAATACCATAAAAGCGGAAAGTGTCTACCCTGATAAGCCTATGCGGACTGCACAGGCTTATCTGGGACGACACTTTACGCACATGCGTTATGCCCAGTTTTCTCAGAACCGGGCTCATATGAAGCCATGCTTTGAGGGTGTGAGTGTTCATATGAGCGCGTTTTTGTCACGTGATTATTGTTTCCTGATTACACCAAGCGAAACTTGTTACCCGACTCTACGACACACAGTTCTGGTTCGACCCAGGGATCTCACTCAAGATCGTTTCAATAAGAATTTAGCCTTCCATGCTAAAATTGTTAAAAATTAAATACGTTAAAGTTCCGGTCCTTGTTTTACCCAATTGCTTTCTTCCAAAATAGCATGTCTTGATCTAGAGGATTGACTTTGAAAACAACCTATGTGATTTCATATATGTTTTTATTTAAAAAGCAAAGGGCGGATGGGGTATTTTTGAATCAACGTGAATATCTGTCCGTCTGTCTGCTAGTCCGTCATACCGTACACACAAAAGTGTCCGAAATCGTTCTCTTATTCTGCTGAACGCACAATACAACATTACAACTTGCAGGAATGATGCCGTTGGTAACAATCAAGGTTTATAAAAGCCACATAGTAAGGATTATAGATTAAACAAATTATATTGTCGAGGTTATGTACCTCTAATGAAACCAATTAGCCTTGCATGACTTTATAGCGGACAGGGTAGCTGCTGACATTAACAAGTGATAACAGGTAACACCCAAGGGTGTCAATTTCTTCTATAGACTGATAAAGCAAAATGACCTAAAAAGTATCTTCCTGTGTTGACACAAGGCCATAGTATTTAAGATTTGGTATGGAATATTGTATATTCCTTGCTAATTTTGTGTTAAAATGCATTGATGTAAAACCATTGTAAAATATTATACTTGGGACATATTACTGCCTGCGGTGTACAAGTTCCGGTTTCCAAGGCGATATAAAACGTTTTTACTACGGGATCATGAATTAACCCATTTATGCCTAGTGGACTCTCTCATCCTATTAAATTGGATCAATTTATTTCCAAAATTAGGGATGCCTAGTATACTTTATTTCTATATTTAGAATAATTCTTACAGAAATTCATGTCAGCAAACAGCGCAGACCCTGATGAGACGCCGCGTCTCATCTGGGTCTACGCTGTTTGCCAAGGCTTTTTTTCTAGCCGCTAGGCATAAATGGGTTAACAAAGCAAGTAAAGTTTGATTATACGATGTCGCACACAAAGTATAAAACTTCAGGGAAATGTGTGTACAGAGATATGATTTAATTTATTTATTTATAAAGTATTGTTTATAGAAAATCAGGCTGTCAAATCGCTACATTGCCATAGCTGTCAAGCGTTTAGGACGTTTAACGTAAACATTTCACATTCACGTGTTATTACTATAAGGAATGATATCCGCATGTCGACAAGTTTTTCTTCTTTTCTTCGTACAGGTTTATGTCACGGAACAGACGTCAACCATACATTTACAGACGTATAGACATTCATAACACTCGGTTGTCACTTTTCGATTTACAACCGCCTTCAATCTGACTGTCTTTCGGATATTTCGGGTATTCGGAATATCGACCCTTAATTTCTTCATTCTATACATAGATGGTGACGCCACTACGTTATTGTCACCTCTATACTAAGACGCATCGCATTCCCCTGGTTTAGGGAATTATGCTTCCGCCAAAGTAGTTCTGCGAAGGAATGAAAATGTTAATAATGAAAGAAAAATCGTTTTTTATTGTGTGTTTAAAACGGAATGTTGTTTAAAGAAATGTTATTTAAAGATGTTTAAATGCGATTTTGAATCTCTATTAAGACTGAAAGCGATTATTTGCAGCACGATTACCTGACCTACTTTGCTTTCACTTTTCACTCATAAATGAAATGCCACCCACAATTTCTTTCGCGTTATAAGACTGGTGTGTACACAATGTCATTTCTTCGAAATCTAGGGCGCTCTCGTTGCCACTGCCGATTGTTTTCAAAATTCGCAATACATCGCATAGTTTAATATGAATATCTGATACAAGCTTCGCATGAACATGATATAAATCCATTGTGGGTAACACGAAACTGTCATATATTAGTCCTTGTTTATGATTGATTTTAAATAACTCGCTGTTACAACTTTCTATGAAGAAACTCCATCTTGCAAACATGCCACATGTTAATAAAGCTGTACACACGTCATGAATCTTCCTGAAGTACAGTGACAGGTACGGAATGCTGATTTTATCATTTTATAAATAGATTTAATACACGTTAATTTAAAGGGGGAAGTTAATGTTGATGATATCTTTAATAATTAATTTACTTCAAAACATGACTGATTTAGGTTGATACATACCCTACTGATTATTCGGTAGGTAGATCCTCTTTATATAAATATCACATCCCTTGATACAATGCATTGTCATAACCTAAAAATGGTTATATCAGCAGATGTGAATCCCCCTTATGTGACTAGATATTTATATAATATTGCAAACCATACTTAAAATAGTAATATAATTTAGTTGCCTTTCGTTTTTTTACGGGTGTGCCGACAGATGTCACTGAGTCCTCGTCCAATACCGCTCAAACAGTGCCAATACGGACCCATGCACGTTATAGCCGGGTAATACCCTATATATACCGCTCTGTTAGAACTGTCTACCTTGACCCATGCACGTTATAGCCGGGTAATACCCTATATATACCGCTCTGTTAGAACTGTCTACCTTGAACCATGCACGTTATAGCCGGGTAATACCCTATATATACCGCTCTGTTAGAACTGTCTACCTTGAACCATGCACGTTATAGCCGGGTAATACCCTATATATACCGCTCTGTTAGAACTGTCTACCTTGAACCATGCACGTTATAGCCGGGTAATACCCTATATATACCGCTCTGTTAGAACTGTTTACCTTGAACCAAGGCACTGGAGTAAAACATGTTCAGGCCCCGGGAAAGCAATTGTAAGAAGAGCGTTTATAAGTCAAAACGTATTACAAAAAACATTTTTGCAATGCACAGATGTAAAATATTGTGTACAAACAACTTTTTCTTAAATATAACTTAAAATATTGGTGTTGATATTTACCTGGTGGAATATGCTTATTTATTATAACAGCTTTTTGTTCAGCCAGAAATGTCTTGGGATAAAATAATATTTTGATGTAATTTTCACACAATATAAAGGGTGTTTCAGCAGATAACCGGACATAAGACTGCATGTCACCGGTTGTTACATTAGTATGAGTTTGTGTTTATTGTTTATGATCCGAAAATATTTTGAAGGAGTCGAAGCGGTACCGTTATTTTCTATCTTGATGACTAAAAAACGTGCATTTCAAGACAGAGCTTAGCATGGCAGTGCCCGCTACAATTCAAAAGTCAACATGTTGTTTTCATGATATGTTTTGTTTTGAAATAGCATTTTGAAATACGTGTACCTCTTAAAAGATGCAAATTGGAATGATGTGTATGGTGGCTGTTGTTGAATCAAATATGAATTGCTAAAAATGGAATAGTGAGAACTGTTTGTGCTTCTTTAGTATGGTACTGTTTATAATAAATACCAGTTTAATTGATCATCTAGTGTGTATTAGCCTTTACATAAATGTCAATTGTGTTGTTGTTGTTTCGGAAACAAAACTGCATCTTGTTGTAAATATTCAAAAAATATTTTTGATTTGAACAATTGCAAACCACTCAAAAATAAAAACAAAAACTATTTTGTATCGGCAGTGTACGTTATTATTTTACCAAGTTTGTTCAAATTATGCCCATTGCATCAAAATTTGCCATATTGGGGAGGGAGGTTAAAATGGTGTATACCGACTTACATAGCAAACATTACTTCTTTAAAAAAAATAATACCCAAACAAAACACCTCAATGGCATCGCTCAGTTAAAGAGCCTCGAGACGTCAGTAGACGTTGCGTCATTCTCCAAATATATATAATAGTATAAAGTACAGAAACGATATATCAATTCAGTAGGAAAAGTCGTAATACGTGTCATTTAACATACACATTCGTTGCATGCGAATAGTGCAATATTATTACTAAACATCAGACGGTAAGCCTAAAGTCAAAAGCATACAAGTGCATAATATAGCTACACCATTCTCAAGCAAAAGCCGATGAATCCCAGACCCGTAAATTCTGTCAGCCCCCGCCGACGTGAAGCATTATTTTTATGTATTTGCTAGCTTTATCCACCACCGCCATAACTTCACGTACACCCACACATTAATCGGTAGTAAATGAACTAGTCAGGTTTAATTGCGAGCGGGATACGCAACTCTACTAATTTATCTTTCTTTCTTTTATCTTTCAATAACAGGGGGACGTATGAGGACCCATGGCTCAAGACCGGTCTAGGTCCCTTCATCACCTCCTGAAATCGCTATTTTTCAGAAATCTACAAATAACCAGCTATATTTTTATATCGCCAACATTAAATATCTTTTCATTAGCAAACAATTTAAATAACACATGGTCATATTTATTTCGCAAATTGACGCAATAAACAAGCACCAAAAGCACCCCGGACACAAAACGAGAAACAAACCAACGACCCAAACCACAACCTCCACAAACCCATACCTTTAAACAGCGAAGTTAAATCATAAGTTTGCGAATATTATTTATAGCATGATATAAAGCATATGACGAAATTTTGCAAAAGCTGCATTTAACCGACATCGATATCTAACCAGTCACAACCATTCACAACAAAACTAGAAGAATCAATGCAAGTAGTCGTCTTAATATAGAAACTAAGAACACCGTGTAACATAAAACAGTCAGTACATAACACAACAAAAAGATAGTTCTTGAACACTTTTAATGTGGCGGACGTTTAACTATACTTAAATTTAAATAAATATGGACGAAAAATTATATCTAGGAAGTTAGAGTCTAGAAATGATACCCATATCTTAGAATTAAAATTCGCATAACATACACAATACGAAGCAAATGATGGAACAGAATAATCAAGAAAACTTAGCTGCTTCAGATTTAAATCAAAATTCATCGATTGACCTTCACAGGAAAGGAATCGGTCCGTGTTAGGATCCCTTCTGACATGAACTACTAATCTGGACTGAAAATAAACTCCCTATGTTAAATGTATGATAAAAAAAATCGGAAGACTATGGTGAGAGTAAGGGAACGTTATATGTGTATAGTGGATGAGCATAGTAAAACGAGTTTTGCCTCCCTTTCTGTAAGTTGATCAATCGTGACGACAAGTTTGTGTTATTTTTATTGAATTTGTTCGTAAATAATCGTCCTAAAACACGTTCTTTATGAATATTAACATTGCGTATGTTGAGTAGAAAATTAATAGACAGAAACAAATAAACGATGACAAACACGTGAAAGTGGTGATATTTATATACGAGACTATGTTAAAGCAGTGTTATATAAAGTAAGTACTTTGAATATATAACTATTTGTATTAATTCAAAAACGTACAAGGATACCAACATGTTTTCAAATCTAGTCGACAATTACGTATATATATATTTTTCATATACAAATGTGGATGTGCATGTCACAATTTATTAATGGAATTTCAATTTAAAAGGATATAAAGCCGTCTAACGCTATATTATGTTACCTATTATGTTTACCAAATGACGAGGTTATTAAATTTTGTTTGGGCCTTGTTTGTTTGCTATTTAAAAACTTCAAAAGAATACTTTTATCCTCTGCGTATATTAGTTTCATAGTTTGAGTTTACGAATAAGAAGAAAATTATTTTCCTATAATGCGATGTAATGAACTCTTAGGCACACTAAAGTTGTGCACGAGGAAATCGTGTGTGTTGGGCGGTTTTCTGTCATTCAGCTTTGGACAGTGGAACTGTAAAGACATAGTTGAAGTTTGAGTTGGATGGGTTTTTTAAGCTTAATAAATGATTTAGGTATTGGTTAAAACAGAGATGATAAACAAAACATGCGTGGTATTGTTTATTTGTATAATGAAATTGTTTTTATGTAGATAACAATAATTTTATTTATATGTATGTGTTGAATTATTGTATCATTGTGCTAGTTGTCATGTTTGACAGTAGACTGGCCAAATGCTTTATCAAATACAGAAAATGGATTGAAAATGATTTAAGTCTTGTTTTGTTTATTTGCAATGAGTAAGAAAGTATATTGTATTTTATTTGCGATTCGTATATATCAAATGTGAATGCAGTGGTATTTGGGGGAACTTAACTTATTTTAATAAGCTAAATTGATTATCGGAGACTTGTTCGATGAGCAGATACGAATAATAATTCAAGCTCTGATCAGATCTGGACAATAAAAAAAAACAAATTGTGTTTTTGGAAAGCAAGGCTCGCATGAAACGCAAACACACAGTAATTAAAACTTAGGAATTGAAAATACCTTTTGCCGCATATTGTATTTCAAAACAGAGATTTCGACGCAAAAATTCTCAGACATAGGACGGTGACTTTCACATTCCGCTTTCCGTTGGACTATTTTTTAGCTCTAAACGAGGATGAACTTGCTTAAAAGCGGGAGACATTGCAATGAAACAGGGGCGTTGTTGCCCTCTGAAAGAGTAACATGCTAAAATAGCAAGGACAAGTACCGCCTTCAAACACTACCTAATATGAACAAAATACTGGTGATTATAAAACACCATCATCTATAAGCCGCGGAAGCAAAGGCATATGCTCTATTTCTTTTTAAATGTTTTTTTTAATTACATAGGTATACTTTTCATAATTGCTCAATAAAAAATATAAATACAATATAATTACTAACAGTTTTCTCTGAGTCTCTTTGCGGTCGTGGGAATATCGTAAGTAGTTTAAGAATCGTTAAGAAATTATATCTATATTTTAAAAAAACACAATGCGAATGACTGTGATATTGGTAGCAATTCTATAGGTGTGTATTCAAGAGCGCGATTTATGTAAGACTGAGTTTGCGTCTGACTGGTACCGCATATTGAAAACATGTTTTGACATTGTTTTTATATATTTTAAGCGGTGTTATACGCATTATAATGAAAAGTCAAATATGGGTATTAAAATGAGTTTATATAGTGTTTAAATACGTATTATTATTCAAGTGGAATCAATATTAATATGCCCCATTTAAAATAATTCCATCTTCGCATTTAACACTTTTCATTTTAATATACTTAATTTCTGTAAATCTTCATATGTTCTGATGAATTTAAATACTTATTTTAAGATAAAAAAATATTATTCTTTCATAAGATACATTCGTATAAGCCAAATGTTTACCTATTTATGCAAAGAAAACCGCTAAGCTACATTTCGATTTAAGATTTTTTTTAAAGCAGTAGGTATCACTAAAAATATGAAAAATAAAAATCTTGACAAATTGGTAAATTGCGCATGAATCTAATAATACACAATGACTAACAATTGATTACTTTTCTTCAAGATGTATAAAGCAAAATAAAAACTATAATAATGTAATTTTAACCATTTGGTGCAATATTTTCCTAAGCGCAAAACAAACGTTTCGTTTTGTTTCCTTGGTAAAGTGCTTTTGTTTTGTCAAAGTCGATGTCCTAGTGAGAAACTTAACAACTTTATGAACGGATTGAACCAAGAGTATACACAGTAAGTGCATATAAATAGTTTGTATTAAAAAAGCTAATGTTTTGCGTTTTTTAAGACAATTATCAGTTTGTAAACATTCTGTTTATGTTCCTTGCATTTTTCTTACTAACGCGTTTTTAAAATCTTGCAAAAACTATCTACATTTGGTCGTTGATTTATGAGTGTGATTCAAAACCGTGTAATAATAGTAAATGCCATTTCATTTAAAAGCATCAGTGTTTTAACGGGTAGTGGCGAATTTGTTTTGACAACACGTCGGTGCTTTTTATTATATATTTTGATAAGGTAGTATCCGTTTTTTTCTATATGATCAATCAAACGTATGGTTCTGTTTTTGTTAACACAGAATATTTCGTATCGCCATTACACTAATGCAAAACACCGTATATTTTTTTGTTTTGTTTTTTGTTTTGTCTTCATATGCAGAAATAACATTTATATGTTTAGTGGGTAATAAAGATCTTTGTCGGAACAAATTAACTAGCAGTCAACTTATCACTCGTTCAGTTTGTCAGAACATCTCTATGTTTCTGAAGTAGAGTCCACAACGATAAGCAGTTTATTAGAAAGCAAATAAAATATCAATTTACTTGCCAGATATGTTTGATTAATTACCGATTTATCGCTTTTTTCTAAGAGCTTCAATTTGATGGCATCTTTTCTGTGTCATACTTGTTCATTGGCTGAATATTGTTTCTTTAATCCGTTGTTTTGTCTACGACTATCTGGAGGAAGCTGTCAAAAATGATAAATGACCAATAAAAAATACGTTTTAGAACACAGGAAAACGGGAGATGCTGTCAATGCGAATTATTTTACGAAAACAAGAATCAAACATGATCAATACTATGTTGACAGCAGCGCCATGATCATAAGTTTCATTAACCCATGTATGCATAGCGTCTAGAAAAAAAGGCCTTGGCAAACAGCGTAGACCCAGATAAGACGCCGCATTATGTGGCGTCTCATCTGGGTCTGCGCTGTTTGCTTAAGGAATTTCTATAAGAAATACTCTAAATATAGAAATAAGTATACTAGACATCCCTTATTTTGGAACAAAAATTGATCCAATTAAGAAGGATGGGGATTCCGTTAGGCATAAATGAGTTAACGCATGTTGGCAATGTAAAATAGGTGGACAACTCCCCAATATAAATAACTGTCTATCTGCTATTTTGTTGCATTTTAACAAGTTACGTTAACGCTTTATTTTACCGAACGGCGGAATATCACATGTAAAATAATAGATTATATCACAATTTCTTTCAAATATGTTTTATATATAATGGAAGGATAACTTTGCAATGGAATTATATTTTTATTAACCAACTGTTATTCTGTTTTGTATAATACAATAATATTACATGCAAACAAATAAGTGTATTTATTTCAGTATTTCCTTCATAACTAATTTCTATTAAAACAACTTCATGCCAGTTAGGAAGGCATTATCGTCATGTATCATAGCATATCAGGGTGCAGGATCACGTGACTTTGAGGGGTTCCCCCTTTAAACTTGAATGGATTTTAACACAACGGTTAGTGGTGCTTTATTTCAAATAACGTTTTTAAACTTGTTTTCTTTAGAATTTCAACTTGTGCATATGCATAAAAGACAGATTGTTTTGTTGATTATGGCCATGTGAAATACATCAGAATTACTTAATTTGATTTACTTTATTTGTGTTCTTGTTCAAAATTCGATTTGTAGTACACAGCTATTCTTTTAGGAACATGAAATTGTGTCAACAATTTCAAACGTAGTTCAAGGATTTATTCTAATACCTTAATACATCGGCACAAACTGCAAGAAAATATGTCTGTTATGTTACACAATATTTTTGAAAATGTAGTTTAATAACTTGAGATTTTTGCAAAAATAAAGTTCTTAACGTCGTGATTACATTCTGTGCAGCACTTGTGTAAACCCCTGATAACTGATTCTGCAACCTGATATAGCCCTTTATTAACCCATGTATGTCTAGTTGACTGTCCCATCCTTCCAAATTGGATCAATTTATTTCCAAAATTAGGGATGTCAATTATATTTATTTCTATATTTAGAATATTTCATAAAGAAATTCCTTTAAAGCAAACAGCGCAGACCCAGATGAGACGCCGCATTATGCGGCGTCTCATCTGGGTCTACGCTGTTTGCAATGTCCTTTTTTCAGGACGCTAGGCATAAATGGGTTAAAATCTACTCAAAACAGTTTTGGATGCGTCATTCATCATCTCTTTGTATATATCGGTTATATAGCTGGTAATATATCCCAAAGTATTCTTCAGAGCATGCCATGGCCGATATTATGATAAGTAATATTACATATGTTGATAAAACGGTTGATATTTGTTCTACTTTAGCGTTTTGTCTCATTTGTATTAAAATAACATCATTGAAATGTGAAAATAGAATAGAAAAAAACTTCACATGTGTTTGTAATGTACATTCTCGTCTACACCCCGGTTGTTCGGACGACTAGCGTTTTGAACAGATTGCATGTTGTCCTACTTCCGTTGGTCCTGATCGATTACGTTGAAAACATCATTCTACAATGAATGGTGAATACATGTCGTAATGTTATATCTCAGATCGCACAGCGTCCTTTGTTCTTTACATACTTTGCGAATGACGATAGGACATGTTACCACAATACCATAATCTATCAACGTCTTTACCGAACAAAAAAACAACATCAGTGGTTGATGCCAATGTTTGATGGATGCGAGCTTTGAAGCTTTCTATTTCGCGTAACCTGACATTGATTGAACACCGTTGTGGGCATGTAAATGAACAGTTAGAATTAACCCATGTATGCCTAGCGTCTAGAAAAAAAAAGGCCTTGGCGGCGTCTCATCCGGGTCTGCGCTGTTTGCTTAAAGGAATTTCTGTAAGAAATATTCTAAATATAGAAATAAATATACTAGACATCCCTTATTTTGGAAATAAATTGATCCAATTTTGAAGGATGGGAGAGTCCATTAGGCATAAATGGGTTAAAGGGGCCTTTTCACAGATTTTGGCATTTTTTAACTTATTCATTAAATGCTTTATATTGATAAATGTAAACATTGGATCGTAAAAGCTCCAGTAAAAAATCAAGAATAAAATTAAAAAAAGGAAAAGAACATTGCCCGGAGCAGGTTTTGAACTAGTAACCCCTGAATCCTGCCAGAGTCCTGAAGTAAAAACGCTTTAGCCTACTGAGCTATTCCGCCGAGTACACATACTTCACGTATTTTATACCTTATATAAGCAATGTTCGTAGTCATACAAAATTTAACGACAAAAACAGAACTCTCCAAATTATTCAATCGTTTCGCGTTGCAACGCTTTATAATTTTTAGGTTTTATAATCGTCAAAAGATGCATATAATGGCTATATTAAAGCATGGTAAATGTTCAGTATTACTGTTTCCTCACAAATATCATAACTAACACGAAAATTTGCGAATCTGAAACAACTTTTTTCAATTTTGTCAATTTACCAAAGCGTGAAAAGATCCCTTTAAGGTAAATGCCCTGCGTACACGATGTCGAAGTTATATCACACAAAGCATAATTAATTGACTGTTCCAATGCGTTGACCCCATGATTGTTGTTGTATTGGTGTTTCTTGTTGTTCTTTTCTAGTCACTTTGTTTTTCTTTCGCACTGTCTCGCAATTGATGTCTTGTTGTAAAATACACGAATGGTATAAGAAAGTGCCCCTCCTGTTGTTGGAACTGAAAAATTCGTTTGTGTATAATTGTGTATGCAATGAGCGTGCACATAGACGCTATATTAAACGATAAATAAAACTAAAATAATGTTTGCTTACACCAATCTAGGATATCGTTCAATCGGTTGAGTATATATATATTTTACATGTAGTGATAATATTGTATTTTTTTTATACCAACAGATTTTCTTAAGCTTTTTATGTAAACGACTCTCCTTTAATTATCAGACTCAAAACAGTCATGCTTCTGTTCCGACGAATCATGAAACCAACGTAATCAGCGCAGAGAGTGACTTGTTCAGTGTCAGTAATAATGACATAAAAACTGGTATATGTTTCGTGCATACAAAATATTTATCAACTTGTATGTTGCAATAGATACCTAGACGACCTGGGTTCAATTCCCGTTTATGAGTTCGTTGGATATTGTCCACAATATTTCAGGATATCACCGAAAATTGTTGAATTAAATAGAACTGGAATACGACATTTTGATGTACTGTTCAATCTTTGCTTAACCCATTTATGTCTAGCGTCCTGAAAAAAGGACATTGCAAACAGCGTAGACCCAGATGAGACGCCGCATAATGCGGCGTCTCATCTGGGTCTGCGCTTATTGCTTAAAGGAATTTCTGTCAGAAATATTCTAAATATATAAATAAATATACTAGACATCCCTAATTTTGGAAATAAATTGATCCAATTTAGAAGGATGGGAGAGTCCACTAGGCACAAATGGGTTAATTTTCTGTATTTATGGTATTCTGCATCCAAAATAAAAGTAATCGAAATAAAATATCGAACAATTAGGAATATTCCAACCTTTCAAGTTTCCAATCCTAATGTTTTACTTTTGAACCATTTATTTACAAATGTCACTGATGTAAACAATTGACCCACCAAGATTTATTTTGCATATATTAATATAAATGTATTAAGTTGTAAGAAGTGGATTAAAAAATATATAAGCACTCGTGTGTTGTTTTCTGCCCTCGGAAAACCAGACAAAATTCAAATCTCTAGTTAAAATTTTAAGAATTAAAAACATTACAAAGAAGCCACACATTTTAAACATAGAAGTCTTACACGATGTATCCTTGATTGAAAAATATACAAATACTTAAGTTTTTTTAAAACAAATAATCCAGCCTTGCTTGCAATGGAACCGAAGTTTTCTACGAATCAATATGTCATATGCATGCTGCAGTCGAAAATTTAAGATATGGCATTCACTTATGAAACATATTTTATTATAAATATTACTTAATTAAGTTAATAAATGAATGTGAGCGTGAATAATATGTGGCAAACATACTTATTGCTCAACTTAGCAATGATATGTTTGAACAAATAGTATAGTGTGCAAACATACAATTGAATATATATGAACATGATGTATAGTTCATAATCAAGTCATATTGTATCAAACAATATTTTAACATGCTACCTATACAGATCAGGACGGAATTAGTCACGTAAACCTTGCAGTTTGATATGAGTTTTTCATAATGTAAAAAGAGGAAATTTTATTTAAGAAATATATGAACTTGTTCACACTTTTCACGCGTTCTCGTATTTTTGAAATGTCATTTAGTGTGTTAATTATCGGCAATATAATGATTTAATAGTCTGAAATAATTTTAAAAGGAAGAGTATAAATTGAATAAAAATTACTTTCGCTCGCTTTGAACCCTTGTGATCTAGTGGTAAAAAGCGCATCTTCAAAAAACGTTGAAAGTGACGTTCAATTAGAGAAGGAGCCGAAATCAAGCGTAGTTTATTCTGTCACCTTAACATTAATCGTTTTAAATTGACGGTTACCACAGATGTAATCATTTTTGTTATCATGCTTGTTTTGTACAATATATATATATGTTCCGTGCTCTGTGAAAATGGGTCAGTCTGCACAAGCTAATCAGGGACGACATTGACCGCCTAAACTTGTTTTTGCTTATAAGATGCTTTCTTTTATACGAAACAAATAATCAAAGCGGAAAGTGGACTGTACAGGCTAATCTGGGACGGCACTTTACCCTCATGCATTAAACCCCATTTTCACAGAGAACGGTCCAAAATAAGTGTTGTGTTAAATGCAGTGTCTTGCATTATATAATTTTCAAATTGAACATATTACAAATAATCAAATAAAACAAATTTTATATCAATGCCCGAAAGTTTTGGTCATTCATTCGGACACAAACCTTTGCAGGCAGAAAATGAAAACATGAATGTCAAATAAACAATTTTACATGAGACCAAACAGATAAGTATAAACGAATGAAACACTAAAACATATTCGATACATCAAAGAACAATTTAGAATCGCGTATTACTGGTATGCAATCAACATCTAAGTCAATGAATTGTGTAGTGTAATTTATTGTTCAATTAAAAACAAGATTCTGATTGAAATAAAATCTTAGTGTTAATTAAGAATTTCTCTTCTTGTGATGCAAAGATCGAATCATCGACTTGTATATTCGTGACCAAAATATAACGGCAATCTGCCGTGTTAAGTACATGTCATATCTCAAAGACGCTTGTGCATCGAGCGTTCCCAATCGTCTGCAGTACTCAATATAAATCACAATTATTTCACGGTATTCTGACGTTTGGTTTATTGAGTGACCATGCTAACTGCCATTATGAATATTTAATAAAGTTTTGTCAAGATACAATTTGAGAAAATCCACACGGACCCTCGAGATTCCACCATGTTTGTTTGTGACGCCGCAGTGACACCATAGCATGCTCGTATCCAATCAAAATTCACCAGAGTTGACACATAGGAAACCACGAGCGGGCGATTAATTTCGATGTCTTATTCCCTCAAATATCCTGTTCCTTGCAACCCAGTTTGATAAACGGCAGATCAAGAAACGCACTCGGCTCTGCAGGCATATGGTCCCAAAACTTGATACGTCATCCAACAAAGGGAAATTAACATGTCTGCTGGTAATCATGTGTTTTTAGCGATACCCGATTCCATTAGATCCTGCGTTTAAAAGCTTGACGGAGCTATCTGATTATGTTGTGACAAATTTGTGAGATGGTGGTTTATAATTATTATAATTGTTGCCAATGTGACAAAATAAAACCACAAACATTTATGAAATATTAACGGATAATCAGAGGTTTCCCGTCAACCCCTTGATGTTTTACTGTTCCCAAAACTACGTTGCGTTAATTGCAAGTCGTCCTTTGTTTTTTAACTTGGGCAATTAATCATATAAACATGAACGCATTATTACAATTGTAGAGTTATTGTTCTGTTTGGTTATTTTAGATTAGCAAGGAACAAGTACAATGGCGTTGTTTTCGTGTATGATTCTTTGCTATGTAACGTCCGCCTAGCATAAGGGTCTTCAGAAATAATAGAACAACTTATGATAGCAAAACTTCGTATGTTCATACCAGAAATATATGTCACAACACAATCTTATTTTGGCTGAATAGTGCACTTTAAACAAAACTCATTTGATTTTAAAAGTTGCATAAGACGTTTTTTGCTAGTGCCCCACACAACAAAATCATTAAAATCGCAAACATCTACAATTATCGTGATATAATAATCAAGAGAAATAAATTGGGGCGTATATCAAGTTGTAAATTTTCCTATTCCCACACAGTGGAAACACCTGCATGCGGTTCTTAGTTTACAAGGAAAGCAATAACGTCTCCCCAACACTTGGTGGTCCGGGTGATTATACGGCAGCTAGGAAACATGTGTGCCCTCCCCCGATGGCGTGCGCATGCGCAACCCGGTAGGTGAGACAAAAATACAACATTTACGTGCTAATTAAGGACTTTATAAGTGAAGCATAATTCGAAATTGTGTTCGAAAATTTGATAAATCTTGCGAATAATTGATACATCCTGCAATTGTACTTACTTATTTCCTAATTAGTTACATAATTTTCGCATCAACACCATATTAATGGGTTAACTTACAATACAAATGAAGCTAAATTCTGCTTCGGTCTGCGATTTATAATTATGTTTTTAACGATATGTAATACAACAAGATTAGACTCAATGACTTGCACATAAATATTACTAATGGCCCGTTTTCAAACACCATGCATATTCAGAAATAAATAGGTGAAATGTGCGAGCACAAATGTGTGCCTGTTTGCATACGTATTTATTTAAAGCGGTTTTGATTGTATCAACTTAATACCCCAACGATAATATAGCCTCTCGGTCACTTGTCTTGTTCTGGGAATACTGGGCTTAATGCAAGTGCATTTAGTGTCATCCCAGCCCGAACAGTCTGCAAAGGCTAATCGGGTACGACACTTGTCGCTGTTATGGTATTTTTCAATTTAATGTAGTCTCTTCTACACAAAAATTCTTGGCGAAAAGTGTTGTCTCTGAGAAGTCTGTATGGACATGCTAATTTGGGATGACATCTTACGCACATGCATTTAGCCCAGTTTTCCCTTATGCGGTCCCATATGGACAAGCGGGTGCATAGAATGGTTTCATTTCTAGTAATGACTCGGTGTTCTTAAACTTGTACCTCTTAGTGTACCTTATACATGACAATAGTTTCTTCTCTTTTTCTGAATTTGTCTTTAGGTCCGTGTCGATTGATGAAAGTTGCTCGGTTTTCCAACATGGTACGTCGGTATTTTATTTTTCAATATATTCCCTTTAATAGACATATGACCTAAACACATACATCAACACTTTATGTTATGCCAGCTTCGTGGCTTTGCAGAAAACATTTGATAATTCAAATTATATTATAAACCATGCCCCGCCTAACTTTGACTTGATTACCTCGACAAAAGTTTATTTTTAATGTTATTATTCATTAATTTTAATGTCATGTATTACCTTTTTTAATTTAACTTTGCTTTTAGGCATTTTCGTATCAATTAATATTCATAACTTGAACTCAATAATATTGTAATATTAGGTAATTTATATTATTAATATTTTAAAGAAAATCATTTTTAAAAGCATAAATGAGTCGTTGGTGTATTGCAGCTTTGTTTTATTACAAATGTCTGTACATATGGACAAAACAGTATCGACTGATTTATGCTAATGAGTGATTGATGATTGCATAGAAAAACATACACAAGTTCACTAAAATAAATAAATTATTTTATCTATTTATTTTTTTATTTATTTGTTTGATTTGTTGAGCATTAATGTTTAATTTTTACTATATCTATATTTATCTATCCATCTATTTTTTATGAAAACATTTTTGTTATTAATGAATTTACTTATTTATATATGTATTTATTTATCTATGTATTTATTTTATTTATATAAAGAACAAATATATTTCATTTTATTTATATAAAAAACAAATAAATACATACATTTATAAATATTAAGTAGTAAAAATGTTCCTACATAATTTATTCATTTATTTATTCAATTATTTGGCATCCATTCATTCATTCATCAATTCAGGAGCTTGTTTTTCAGATCGGTTGTTCATACAATTTTAACATGTATAAACTATTATGAATTTTTCATTTTCAGGAATACAAAAAATATATTTGCAACTGTTCAAAATGTTTGTTCGTATTAAAAAAAACATTTTTTACGATTCGAGTTCAGCAAAATATAAGACACGGCTTTTGTCGGGGTATCTGAGAAAATGCTAGCAGCTCATCCTTACTTATTGTACTGGCTATCTTGTTTTCAATATTAAATATTAATATTATATTGTTACAAACGGTTATTTTTGTTGAGAAAATATCTTTGATTCAGATACTTTATTTCAGTAATAGAATTGTTCATTCTTATTTTTTTACTATGAAAACACGTTTATAAAACATTTACGATCTAAACACTTTTTTTTGTTGGAAGATCGCTTTTTCTTTTGAAGAGCCGTGCATTCATAAAGTGCCTGTTTGAACACTTTAACAACCAATATCTTATCGCGAAATCGTATGTCATCTTTATCTGTACAGCATTATTGTCGACCTCACTGCTGGTGAAAATTAGTCGTGTTGAGTTTCCGCATTAATTTTCAAAAATAAATCAAAAGATAATCAGCCGTCAAATTCTGCGTTAAAAATTCCAACATGTTCATCGAGAATTATCGCCGTATCTCGCGATACTAAGATGATAGCGAGATTTTCGATATCGTTTATGAATTTGATAATCGGGCAATGTTTATTTGGACAGCGGTAAAGATCAAAGCTGACAGGGATTCTTGATTCCCCAGACCAGGTAATCTACACCGGGAATTTGGCAGGTGGCGAGCGGAAGACAGCCGTTAGGGATTTTGCGATCACGTGACCAAGATAAGGGCCGACCACCGACGCTTTGTTGAGTGAAGAACCGGGTGTCTGAGAAGATCTGTGGTACTCAGGCGCCGGGCTTGGAAAGCGTTTCATGCTCTTGAAATGGTTATCCACATGTCGCAGGCGATTTTTGTTAAAAGTTGTTGCAACATTACAGGGATTATATAGAAAATGCTTATTTAAGTATTTGATCTTTGCAAAAAAAATTAACATACAAATAATGATAATAATAATAGAGGCTAATAATAATATTAACGATAACGATAATAATAATTAAAGCGAAAATAATTATTATTTTAATAATCATAAGAAGAAGAAGAAGAGATGATGATGATAATGATAATGATGATGAGGAGGAGGAGAATGCCGACAACGACAAGGACGACGATGACAGATGACGATGATGATGATGATGATGATGATGATGATGATGATGATGATGATGATGATGATGATGATGATGATGATGGTGATGGTGATGGTGATGATGATGATGATGATGATGATGATGATGATGATGATGATGATGATGATGATGATGATGATGATGATGATAACTAATTATAAATAGTAGTAGTATTTTAAGTATAATTATAAGTTTTAGTATTAGTATCATTATTTATTTATTTTTATTATTATTATTATTTATGTATTATTATTATTATTATTTAAACTAGCGGGCCGATAAAAAGTAATATTTAATTCATTAAATATAAATGAAAATAATATCATTATTAGCAATTGTAATACTAAATTAATAAAGGCAATTTTAAGTTTTCACACTATTATAACAGGAAAAGAGAAATTTTGATTTTTTTCTTCGAGGTAACTTAATTTTTGTACCTGTACCCAATTTATGATTGTTTGTTGTTTTATTGTTAGAGTGTTTTTTGTTGCTTTTTTAACGTATGAACTAAATCGACAGTAAATCAAAGCAACCATCGCTTGTGCGAGGATTTATCGCTTTAAAATTTTAAAGAAAATAAGATATGCTCTCTATTAAATTAAAATGTTGATGCCTTCATATTGCAATGCAAGTTATTTACAAAGTTCGCGATGAAATGAATAGTGCTGCGCCAGTAACACCATACCAAATTAATAATCAAACATCGTTTAAGTTATTTCCATGTTCCAATAAATAGTTATGCAACCGTCAAATATTTTAAGAAAAGAAAATATTGTATTTTTCAAAACAATATAATCTAAAAAATATTTTTGGTGATATAGTTTTATATACGCGGTCATGAATAATACAATACTTATAAAATTATAATTATAAATTATACAATCAAATTCCGGCGATGTCGTTATTACCATAAATCTCGGAACTTAATGGTACTCATGCCGATTATAGGAATACAAATATAAACACATTCGAAGTTAAGCTGCTTTAACTTTGTTATCGTTATCTACGTTCACACTGACTCTGAATCGTACTGACGTGCGACTTTTACCACGTATATTTTAGTTATGATGGCAAGATTCTAGGAGACCTTATTCGTACGTGTACAAGGTTGAACACGTTGAGAGGGTAACCTCCATCAAGCCTGTACTCATCATTTTATGAGCTTCGCAATATGTACATTGCACGCTCATTGTATATAGAATAAGTTTGCGCAGTAGTGTCTAAACCCCATGAAACGGATCACATACAAGTGTTGTCGGGAAAATACGCGTCGATTATTTATCAAAGTACTCGAATAGAAGCAACGTCAGTAGTGACATCAAGCCATTGAGGAGCATAAATGTGTGCCCCATTTTCTTTATGATGCTTTATTCTATCAATATCAATAAATCGTGTTTTTTCTAATTAAGAATATATCAATAAAAGTGTCGTTTATTCTCGTAATGGGCAGCCAAGCTAAACCCTAGTAATTCTGATACAACTATACAACTATACATGTGTATTGTTAAAAGTAGCAGCAACAAATATAAACAACATACCTGGATTTTTCCGTCAAACAATAATGGTCGCGTTTTTCATCTCATTTGAATATTATGCTAATGTTATTAATAGTGTTATGCGCTAGATTAAAACAAAATTGTTAATCAATTACTTAATAAGATTAAATAGTATTAGCTCAACGAATAAAAGCAACATATGTTTAAATATATTTATAGTTTAAACATGTTTTGCTTTTATAATTGCAGTTGTGTTATGATACTACATACACTATTTCGTGTACAATGCAGGATACATACACACATACTGATATTTGTGTGACGTGTAAGTTGGGATTCACACTCATATGCTTTCAATTTAGCCGTATTTAAATGTAGAAAAACACATGATCTAACGTATGCTTATCAGAAAAAGATATACAATTATGATTGTAAGATTTGGCACATTGAATGGTAAGGGGCGGCATTGGTGCTTCTCGAAAAGACCTCTTCACTTATCTATGGTGAATTCCAACAGATAATGACTTACAACAATACGATTTCATGAAACTATGTATTCGGTATAACTATATATCCACCAATAACATTCTCGATGTTCACCTTATGTCTCTTCTGATTTTTACTGCGACAGAAAGGTATGTTTTTATACAACTTTCGCTTTACAGTTTTTTTTATGAAATGTTTAGTTTAATAGAACTATAAATGTTAACATACTTAACATGAAAGTCTACGCGTTCATGAGTTTTGAAAAATATGCGTTAATGCATTTTCTTCCTTACAGTTATCATGTTAAATCGAAATACCATAAATAGTATTCGTTATAATTAATAACGCAATATATAACTACTATATGCTACGGTGCTCGTTTTGAGAGATAAGGTTACACTCAAGATATAACGTAGTTAACCAATTCTTCGCACCTTGACATGTATTGAAAACCGAAATTATGACTCACGATAATGTACATCATATCGCATATCCGGTGCTGTTCTTCTTTTTTTTTGATTGGATATAAACTAGTTTGTTAATAAACTCACCCATACATAAAGCAAGCAATGCCAAGAGATATCATAACGTTTGATGTCAAACGTATTTAGCAAAGCATGATAATGCGGTATACTTTTTTGATCACGAAATTTTACAAATCCCATATTCA
Source organism: Dreissena polymorpha (assembly GCF_020536995.1). Classification (NCBI taxonomy): domain Eukaryota; kingdom Metazoa; phylum Mollusca; class Bivalvia; order Myida; family Dreissenidae; genus Dreissena; species Dreissena polymorpha. The sequence continues at coordinate 44,475,043 of NC_068357.1, read as the reverse complement.
GTGACTTCGCATACAATATCGACTAACATACAACAAAAAGGACGGTAACTCCATCGGTCACTGAATACCCGAAAACCGTTCTACGCACGCTATGATATGTAAATCTAGCGGCCCAACATTGTCTGAAGTGTCAAAGATGTCAGCATGCCTTTCGGACGAGCAGACAATATGCAAATTTGATCTCCAAAATGAACATATTTCTTCTCTTTGCACGCAGACGGGTAAACCTACGTTATGGCTGTTCAGTTCTGTTTTTACGCACACTTTATACTTAACTACTGGTCAAAATACAGCAATGTTTCCGTCCGTTCAATCATATTAATAGTTAACAGGATAAAAATATTTCGTCACATGAATCAGACCTATCTTACAAACACGTGTTTACCAAGCACTTAGCTATAGTTTCAATCAAGCTAAGTTGAAATCCAACATGAATACACGAGAGAATAACAAGAAAGTGATGAGGATGTTGGAGCTTTTTTGTTCGTAAATGAAGCTTGAATTTCATGATATTTCATCTCCAATAGTATTAAAAATAAATTGATAGTGTTAAAATGTAAAATAAATCATATACGAAATTTAATAACAATTCTCTCGGATGGGTTTTTCAACATATCGACACATCGGAGCATATGAGCAAAGAAATGACGAGCAACCAAACGACAAAGAGAGTCAGATTCCCAAACAACGACGAAAAATTTATCAATCACGTTATTATCATAACACGGTACCAGTTTTAAACTGTACAACTATTGTAACAATGACGGTATGATTTCAAAAGCCAGTTATGTTATGATATATAAAGTAACATTTTAATTTCCGGCGTCGTCATTAACTGTTACGTACGTCTACGTATCGTCGATAACAATGATATTAAATTCCTATTCGCGACCATAGTCGAAACACTAGCCGTTAATCGTGGAGTTAATCTTGGAGTCACATGACAGTAGTCGGGACTGGGTTCCGGTCAGGACCAGCGCCATCTGTATCCGATTTCCTTCGATTGACATGTGAATTATCCCCCTTAGAGACTGAATTCTTTAAGTGTTCACACGAGCTTCATTTGAATATAGTCACTCGTTCCTGATGGTGAGGTTAGTAATGGGTTTGGAGAAATTTAACTTCTTGGTTTTCAAATTAATCCAGTAATTAATGTGCAGGAGTCCGAGTCGGGTTTGTGTTTGTAATCGATCTTCTCTGCTGCTATAATGGGGTCCGGATAAACAGGCGGCCCACCCAAAACATCCTTCAAAGCACAATAGCTGGTTATAAATTAGAGAGAAGACAATGTGATACTGGATACAGCAATCACAGCTACCATCCACTGAACATACCATTGATTCAATGGCTTCGTAAGATTTAAGAGAGCATAATAATTTATAAGAAGTTTAGTTGTGATCATTTTTCTTTAATGTATTTAAACCTGTTTTTAAAGCTTCAATCGGCATTGATGGTTCTTCGGATTTGTGTTAAATGCTCTTTATTGTATTTTGTTAGCCCTAATTCGTACAAGTTGAAGGTCCTCTGCATTTTTTTTAATTAACAAGTAGTGCATTGATGTATTTAAATAACCATACAAGTAGTGTGTAGCTCTTACTTAATACACTTGTATTTTTAAAATATCGCATTAATAAGTATAGTTTGTTTCTCTGAATTATTCAGACGACACGTACGATTGTGTAATCATGTGTAGGCGCATTGTCCTCCGGTAATTCAATTAAGGTATTTCGGATCATTTCCTGTAATGTGTGCTCTTTGTATAATCGGTTTAAAAAGCACATACAACCAGCAAGGCTTATGTTACGTGTAGCGCCTGCTTCAAGAGATGCTTGTGTGTGTAGCTAAATTCGTGGGATTATCATATTTCGTAAAGATGACAAAATGTCTATTTATCCATTATTATTCTAGTTTTACTACAAGCAAATTTTACTAATTATCGTTGATTTTTTAATCGGACACAGGCTAGATAGATGTGACTAATGAAATCTAAGCTGTAGAGATATATGTTGCTTAAATAATTGAAATCCCTCATTGGTAAAACCATATTTCGCATTCAATTTCCTTATTTCAACATCCTGAAATAAGTTAAGCAAATCTGCAAATTGAAGAACTCAATTTGAATTGATAAACCAAATAAATATTAAACGTACAACTGGTTTTTATTGCAATTACATTACATTGAACGCAAACCATTTGTAAATAATTTTATGGGCCTTTTGCAAATGAGCAATTGGGCCATCGACTAGTGTACACAATTAAATGAGTTTTTTAATACAGCGCTTTGAGTTAAATTGGCATTGCTCAGCAATCATACTAGCTAATTTGCAGCCAATTCACGTATATGTGTATTGTGTTCGTTCACACATAATTAGGCTATACCGTGACTTGATATTTGTAACGGTCAATATTGTAAAATGGAATCATTGTACAGCAATTATCGTATGATCTTTATTGAGGGAACATTAGAAGAGCCACATCAAACATATTGCAACATTATCCTGAAATATGAAATTGAGAAGGGATCATTTTCAGCCATCTTGCATTCGTCTTTCTCCTCGTTTCCGGTAATTCCACTAGCCATTGATTGGTCACGTGACCATGGCGATTACAAAGACAATGCCGAACGGTTTTGGTCGCAATTATCGTCCGGATACAAATAAACAAATAATGCTTTTGGTTTTCTAATTACATAATTAGTAAAATATTAGTATCCGTTAACTACTTTAACATATTCATACCATTAAGTCAACTCATCTGTTACGTTTTGCTTAATAGATGGAATTGAAATAAACAGTTGTTTTCTTTGCCATTGCAACTACTCCAGTATTCGAAAATCGTCTTTTGGAAATAAAGTAAATCTTTAAATCTTTTTGGAATCTTAATTTCATTTGTAATCTTTTACATTCGAATTACTTCAACTTCAAATATTTTCTATAAAACCGCGTGTTTTTGTTTGCAAATTGCAAAAAAAAGATGTATCGATATAATACAGTTTGCCAAACGTTTTTTTATTCCTACTGCACTTAATTCTTACAATATTGTAGCTTGGAGCACACATATGACACATTTGAAATTAATATCATGATGGCAACACACTATTAAATGAATGTTATTTATATGTAAATGTTTGTATTGGATGGTCTTTTTACCACAGTAACATGAAGACCATGTTGCGATCACACAATATAGTTTAATACATTTGGACACACGACGCGCGGCTTAGTTTTTAATTCATCCGCATTTGGTCATTTGCGTTAGAAATTTCAGTTACTTTAGAAATATCAGCTGAGTGAAAAACGTTCGATGCGTTAGAAATGTCATTTACTTTAGAAAATCAGTTGCGTTGGAAATTGAAAATGCGTATGCAATTTAAATTGCGTTAGAAATTTCAGTTGCATTTAAAATGTCAGTGGCGTTAGAAATGTCATTTGCGTTAGAAATATCATTTTGAAAAATACGTTATAAATACCATATACTGCTTTCTCTCCTACAACTTGCATGCTAATTGTCATTCAAGGCAGCATGAAACATTGTCCGTACATCTTATTCGTGCGTTCACAATCAGTCGCATATCGTATTTTCATAGATCATCTGTTATTTTAATTAAATTCTATCAGCTTTATTGGTTAGCTTCAGTTTTGACATCCATTTACACCACATTTCTAAAATATTTGACAAAAAGTCTGCATAATTAACCACAAACAAGAACATTGATATTTTAGGGATTCTCACTAGTATGACAAGGCTCCGTATGACTTCACGATCATCTTTCATGACCGTCTAGTCAATGCATAATTCAGGAGGTATCCGACTTCGCGACTTTTATATTAATCAATGAATTCCCGTGATATCAAAATCGTATGAGTAATCAAGATAGAACTTAGTTCAAAGCAGAAAGTATGACATTCACTTTTTTCAAGGGAAGTAAGATCTATCTAAATGAAATAATCCAGTGATATTGGTTTTTATACTCTAAATTGATGCTTAAGATGTTTATTAGTGCTTTTATAACTTGTATAGTTATACAACTTTTCATGATAAATACAGATACATGGCAATGTGCAATAACACCACAAGGTCCCATTGAAAGAAAATCGCTCAGGAAACAGCATTTGTCTCCATTATGGTTTAAACTATACATATAATTGCATATGTTAGAAAACTATCCAAAGATAACTCTGACCATTGATGTCATAGCCTGCATGTCAGCAATCCATAAATCAACGAGAAAAACTGATAATAAATCCGTAAGTGCATCCTAGATCTACATAATGCCATCTGAACGTAGAATATATACGTCAATTGCATTAACGTATAAAACTCAACCGATCTAGATCTTTACATGTCAATATTCAAATGGCGACAAGATGCGCATTAAATAGCATCATAAGTGTCTCTCGATTGCGATAAAAGGATTAATGTTTGCGTGTTCGGTCGCAAAGAAATGTTTATTACGTATATACGATTCTTGGGATATGTCTCTCAAAGAACGCATACACGTTAATACACAAATATCCAGATAATCTTCATTATATAAAGTGCATTATGCTGTCTAAATGACATATACTTTATAATTATGTTGATTTGAAAATACCCTTTCAGGTAACTGTAAAGCGTTAAATGTACGCCATCATTTACTCTAGACAGAATATAAAATACATGTCAACCTTGCTTGTTTTCGTGCTGCTGGACACATGAGTTCTGCTTATTTGAGCTTATGAAAAATTGAGATACGAACACATGCGTTTGCATCAATTCTCTAAGTGATTTACCACAATAGGACAAGTGAGGTTCAAAACTGTATATTACCGGACCTAAATTTGTACTATACGTATGGTCTTTAAAACTGCAACATTGAAAATTGTGTGTTGCCATTATCCATGTTTTGCATTGTCGTTTTCAACAGAAATATTTTATTGATCATGTTTACATTACAAAACTGAATCGAGAAACATGGTATTGTTGTGTATGGTTAAACAGGCTCTTGCTTCAGTTTAAATTGTCCAAATGAAGTAAATACGAATTATATTATATAAAGTTCGATAAGTTTACTCGCTTATGCGACTGCAAATGACAAGGTTCTTAGGTATATAGTGTTATGACTGATGTAAAGATGCGCAAAACATTTCAGCTCTAGCGCTGACTGCGAAGCCGACTGAAAAATACGTATTTAAGAGGTACCAACTGGCCCGTGATCGGATGTATTCCACCACCTGTAAAATAACCACTTTACCGGATGAGACCAATTTATCGAGCCGTTGCTCGTACATCAACCTTGTGAAATCCAACCTCATACCCTTCTGCATTTGCTATACTGCCAGAAACCAGCCCATCTCCATCACAACCATCTCTTAATATGGCTCAGTCCAGGTTCTGAAACTCTAAACCAGCAATTCGTTAGAAAATTATTATATCACAAACAAGCATTGAGCGGTTTACGAATCATCGTAAATCAGGCATAATTTTAATGTGTCGGTTAGGGATGGTGGAGGTTTTAGTTACAAATATTCTATTTGATACTTGACTTTAACTTTTTTGGATTCCGATAAACCGGCTGCTCTATCTGTTGTGTAACGAATACCCCTGTGTTCTTGCAGCCAATGTTTACACAGGCTGCGGCTCAATAACCATAAATGGCTCCAGGCGAGCCTTCCAGCAACATTAGAATGCGACCCAGACGTCTGCCGCGTTCATTCGCACTGTCCTCATTTGTCACGTGATACCTACGTGGTGTTTGCACTGAACATTTGCAGAAATGGATAGGCCGTAAGTATGTGTTTTATGTGCTATTTCGAGCTATAAATTGTATAATTGCTTATTGTTTAAGAGCCATCGGGAAGATCTACTTTGCCTTATGGCTTGTTTATTGCTTTACCGTCAGAAATAAAAATGTCTGGTTTAAAAGTGGAGTTTTTTATTGGTCAGCCAACTTTTTTCTTGCTCCATATCTATAGCATACTAATGACAAAATGCGTATATCGATAATATCCTAGTAATACAATATAAATAAGTTGTGTCTCATTTTAACACCAAACGCTACTTTTCATTTAACCATCATTTCCCTTCACAATATTGAAGAATATACCTGAACATATAACCTTTCGAAAAAAAAATTCGGTAATAAAGCGTTCAATTGAAGCAGATATTATGAACACAACTTCCACGATATACAAAATCACACTTCAGCTTCACAAGGAAAGCAAACAAACAGCAAAACAACAATAATTTTGGTCGTACTACATGTCCATAACCAAGTCAACAACGCTAACGGTCTTCCTCGACTTATTCTGCCGACCGAACAATGATTTAGTCCTACTGTTCGCAGCAAATTTACTCATTTCGTGAATATTTAATGGTGGACAATTTTGTGTTTTTTTGCATATACTGATCGGGCTGTAATAAAGGTTCTGCAGTCTTTTATCACACTTTCGATCTGCATCGTATGCTCAATATTCTAGACTTATATTTGTGTATACCTTCATCCCATTAGTAAACAAAGGAAAGAACAAATGGACATGTAATGGGAGAATTACAGTCCCTTGTTCTTTTGGGCACAATACAACACTATGAACTTATGATATTGATAAATGACGAACACACAAACCGGATTGTGCTATCTTCATTTTAGCAGCAACATAAGTTATCATTTGAGACAAAACGGCTGTGCTTTCCCCTTATCTTTTAATTATATTATAACAAGTAAATGCGGGAATAAACCACGTGATCTTGTCAAACACAGGCGCATATAATTACATGGGATCTTAAGATTGTTTCTATAGAAATAAATGGTAATAAAACATTTTTCAAACAAGGAAAATAACACTCGAGAAAATAAAACATGTCGTTTGATTTTAAAACATGTTGAACACGTCGATTGGTTTGAAAACATAATGAACATATCGGTTGGTTTGAAATCCTGTTGAACATATCGGTTGGTCAAAATACAAACATGTAAAACATTTCGTTTAGTTTGAATCATTGTTTAAACATATCGTTTGGTTTCAATAAATGTTTCACATATAGTTTTGTTTAAATACTTGTTAAACATGTCGCTTGTTTGGATACATTTCGGATTTATCGTTTTATTAGAATACATGTTGAACATATTCTTTGGTTTGAAACTTTGAATATATGCTGATTAGTTTTGTTTAAAACATGTTTAAAATAGCGTTTGGTTTTAATACATGCTGAACATATTGTTTGGCTTGTAGTTATGTGAAACATGTAGTTTAATGTAAATACAGATTGAACATATCCTTTTGAAATAATGTAAAACATATCGTTGGTTTTGAATATTTATCATATCCTTTGATTTGAATGTTGAGCATATCGATTGATTTGAATGTTGTACATATCGTTTGGGTTGAATGCCGAAAATATCATTCTGTTTGATTGTTGCACATATCCACCTGGTTTGAATGTGACACACATCGCCTGGTTTAAATGTTGAACATATCGATTGGTTTAAATACAGGAGTAAATCAAGAATTATAAATTATGTAAGTGATATTGTCGTATCTGAACTACCAATCAGGCGGAGCCTACAATTTCTTAGTGGCGAATCAACGAACGAAAAGATGGGATTCAAACACACTTTCCCTATAGTGTGCGACCAAATGAGTTGTTATGTGTGTGGCTTCGCCTACCCATATTATGTGTTCGATTGTTTTTCGGAGGATGAGAATGTATTGGTTTCAATGCATGCCATCTAATTCGGCACAATTAATACGCTCTTTATTCAATAGCCGATCCGTTGTTTAGTTGAGCGATATGGTTTACAATCACGATATAGCTGTTTTGGTCAATCTTATGTAGCGTCTAACAAACGTTAATATGGTGCTCTGAGGGACGCGTTGATGTGGTACAAAGGTACGCCTGTGCTGCATAAACGATGCCAGTACCACGCCGGGTATGCGGATACTTTGATAGCAGATGGCACTTCGATACCAGATAACAACAAAAGCCACGCGCGAGAGTTGAGTTCTTCAGCTTTTTTGCATTTATGTTCTGTTCATTTGGTTTTCAGACACGTAACATTGTTTGGTCGATTAATGGTATAGTACTTCGTATTGCGGAGCAAAAAAGTCGTGAAAAAAAAATATTATAAAATGAGATAAAATTTCATCGATAATCGTCATTAATTCGATGATCAGTACGTATTTCAACAAAATAAAAATATTTGGAAATAAATCAAGAACGTGCCAACTAATCAAAATAAAAGACCAATATGTCCATCAATGTTACAACATGTTAAATTTTAGTTGAATAACGTATTTGAGGAAATTCAAATGTTTTAAGAGTCGGATGCCAACTTTTCATGGACACTTCTTATACCGATCTTCTCAAAGACAATGACACTTCGATTCCAGATAACTCGACACTTTTTACCAGATATAACACACTCTAATTACTGAATCAGAAATGCAGAATTCGCTGTGGAATACTGCTATAGTAAGCAGGCAATAAATAAAAATGTATGTTCTGACGTAAATTAAAAAACGAATTACCGAAACATATCCCTTTGGAATCTTTGAAATATGATAATAAAAGGGAAAGGGAATTGTAAAGGGAAGTGCTTACTATAAGAAGAGCTCAATATAAAGGGAGTTTTCCAATCTCTTTTAAAATGTGTGGCTACGCATTAGTATCGTCTTCATGATGCGATTCTAATGAGCACCAATGACAAAGGATTTTATGAGGTGTATTGGCCGCTTTAAGACCCCTTGCTCCCCTTATCTAGAGTCCTGCTATAAGTTCATTTGAACACAGTCGTTTTGATTCTTATGATCCGTTGTAGTTTCAATTCTCTTTTAATCTCAATTTATCACTTAAAAACAAGTTTATTATTTAGACAATTATTTTCGGTCGTCACTTGAAATATTTTATTTCAGAAATTAGTATTTGAATCTTATTTAAAATGCGCACTACTTATAATATTAATTATATAAATTAATAGTAATACGATTTTTGAGAACGAACAACGCGATTGGTTATATTTCACATGTGTATGTAATTACGTTATGCATAGATTACAAATGTGTCGGGCTTGACAATGCAAATTGATTCGTACTTCAAAATGTTTGGTAAGAATAGCCATAATATACATAAATTCATTTTATGTAGAAGATAAAACTCGGTTATCAGAGTACCCAATTTGTTGAAAGTCTCTGTTATCCGAAGTGCCCTATATCGGGAATCAAAGTATCCGCAACTTTCATGAATACCACCTATTAAAACATCCTCTATCTTCGTTTTTATTTCATTGAATACTATCAAAATTTCAGTATTTGAAGCACAGTGATTACTCTACATGCTGGAATATCAAATAATTTCTTGCAATATGTCTAAGTAGTTTTATTTTGTTGAAATGTTTACTGTTCATCCAGTTAATGCTGTTTTCCGACCGAATTTTCTAATTTTGGGGGAAAAATTTACCATTCTTCCGTGATGTTTTTCTTTGCAATAGAAAAAGATTCACCATTTATAAAAAAAAAAAATCTGTATGATATAACTTAAAAAAAAACTGATGAACTTACCTCTCGCGCGTGACTTATGTTGTTATCTTGTATCGAAGTGCCATCTGTTATCACAGTATCCGCATGTCCAGCGTGAGTACGCCGATACGACAGCTGGTTCAATACACAGACGATAACTCAAGAAGTATAGAAAATTCAGGATAAAGAAATTTTAATTTATTTACTGTTTATTAAAGAAAATTAAAACGCTCATTTTCATGATTTCCGGTTTTCACTGGAAAGAAGGTCAGGTTTACACCAGAGTGATGCTATAATTATTTAAATTACGTGACACATAATTAAATTTCGGATGATTTATAAGCATGTTTATCAAATGTTGAATAAGCCGCTTATTTTTGAATAAAATATAAAAACATTATAAGAACATGGGAAATAGTTTTTATCCATTTAGATACTATTTATGCAGGAAGCACATGCTCATGGTAACAAACCTAAGCAACCAGTACGAAGGACCGATGTTATGAGAAACTCTGTAGTTGATGCAGATTACTACAAGGAGCTTCGTCTAGCAGGTATTTCGTTAACCCATTAATGCCTAGTGGACTCTCCCATCCTTCGAAATTGGATCAATTTATTTCCAAAATTAGGGATGTCTAGTATATTTATTTCTATATTTAGAATATTTCTAACATAAATTCCTTTAAGCAAACAGCGCAGGCCCAGATGAGACGCCGCATTATTTTTCAGGACGCTAGGCATAAATGGGTAAAAACAGTGCCGATTTGAGTGTGTGTTTATATCTCCAATAATATACATTTAACTATAGATTGACATATACATTATGTGTGTTTTTAACCGTTTCACTTAATTTTAAGATGCATACATGAAGAGGGCCGAAACTAAGGATACACATGCTAAACATCATTCTACGTTTTGAAATGGTCTTTCGTCGTGTTTAACATAATTATGAGAATATGATGTAGACAAAACAATTGCGAAACCAGTCGAACCAGCACGATAAATTATATTTTATCGTGTGTGTTGTTGCCGTTTTTTTCATATATTTTCACAAAAGGGTCGCATTTTGGCATATCGTCATGGTTTATTAAATTACTGGTTTAACCCCCAACTTGTGTGCGCAACAGGTCGGAATTACGTGGGCCCTATTCGGTTACATAATAACGAGCGTCTGCTTTCAGATAACAGCCATAAAAAGGAAACAAACATAAACGGCAAACAGATCTACATGGGCATAAACATTAGTAATTACTGCTAATCAAAACGATTATATCATAGTGTTAAATTGAGCTTAAAGTGTTTACTGATCGATAAAACGCATTACAGTCGATGTGTGTTTGCAGAATGGTAAATGTCAACTTTGAAGTCCTTTACAATTATAGCAGAATGAATACAATTTGCAGAAAACGTCTATTGAATTATCGAGTAAATTACACAGATGATATTTTTCTCAAACACGCATAATGTTAAATGGAATCTATTTAACTTTGAAAACCATTAGGCGTTGACGCAATGATAGCCGATGTGACATCCTCAATTTCAGATTTTGAATACATCGAGTGGTGTAGGGTTTTACGATGGACACTTTATATCTTTATGTTTAATAGCTTTTTACACGAAACAAAGTCATAAAAGTATTAAATAACATTTTGCTTTCAGATAAAATTGCATTAAAGGCATCGTAAATGCGTAGATGTGTTGTTTTTGAAACGAAATGAGAGGCGTTGAGGACACTGTAAAACAAGTTTAGCCTTCAATTATTAATTTGATATGAAATGCATGTTGATTCGAATGACTGATTTAGTTTATAATCTTAAGATATTGTATATACTACACGAATGAACGCGTCTTTGATAAGAAACAAATTCAAACGTTCTACATCGGAGAAATAATATTGTGAATACCATAGATAGATATTACACTAAACAATTATTTATATAAAACACATAAAGATTATTTTTATGTGCCCGCTAAAGATGGGGGATATCTAGATGCCTTGTTCGTACGTCCGTGGTTATTTAATCTCGTGCGAATAAAGGTACAGCAGTTTGATCGAAAGACTTTCATCAGCATATTTCTGAGCTAACGATCCTGTTTGTTGCATGTTTCTGACAAACAAAGAGTTATGTCCCTTATATAGAAAAACGTGACAAATTTACGTTTGTGCCTCGCAACTCAAGTGGTATATCTTCTGTTATTTAAACCTTTTAAAAGTCCACTTTCATATTTGTGTTGCACTTTTGAGTTAAAACGGAATTATGGGTCTTTTTGCAATATCATTTTTAAGACTTTTATCAGTTGTGCCGGTAACTCTTAAAGTGGTACTGCTTTACTGATGAACGTTGCTAATAAATGTTATCTGACACCGCGTTATGGTCCTTTCAAAGCACATAATGTTGATATGTGTCTTATAAACTCAACGAGTATTCCTGCTATAGTGACGGATCTTTTCATTCAAATAAATTGACATGTAAGTTTACGAACTTGCAAGTTTATAAACGAAATAACGGGCTTTATTTGCGACAATAATAACGAAGTGTTTAGAGCAAAATATAAAAGTGTTGGAATGGTGTTAGTATATTCTATTATTATATGTTTGGGGAGTAAATTAGAATTTTTATTGATACGTTAAAATGCAAAACCAGGATATATATGTACCAATCAAACAATATTATATTTAATGCAAGTTTCTCTTTAGGTGACATCTTTGGACTTTCAATATGCCCTTTTCGATTAAAGGAGCCTTTTCACGTTTTGGTAAATTGACAAAATAAAAAAAGTTGTTTCAGATTCGCAAATTTTCGTTTAGTTATGATATTTGTGAGGACATAGTAATACTATACATTAACCATGCTCTACAATACCTACTATATGCATCTTTTGACGATTTGAAAACCTGAAAATTATAAAGCGTTGCAACGCGAAACGATTGAATAATTTGGAAAGTTCTGTTGTGGTCGTTATATTTTGTGAAACTACGAGGATTGCTTATATAACTAAAAATACATCTCAAGATAGCATGAGCACGGATAGTCGAGTGGTCTAAATGGGAGACTTTTTACTCCAGGACTACAGGGGTCAGTGGTTCGAGCCCAGTTAAGGTTTTCTTAAGGGTTTGTATTCTTGTTTTTATTGGAGATTTGTAGATCAAATGTTTAAATTTATCAATATAAAGCATTTAATGACAAGCTTCAATATATGCGAAAATCTGTGAAAAGGCCCCTTTAAAGTCTTCAAGTTGGTCATTTAATACATGTACAATCAGACACAGATATTGTTTTTAGCCCTCAATTGCTAAATACAAAGTATTGTATTCCTGAATGTTAAGCCACACTTCTTCTATAGTAATCTAACACATGTCAATGATCAGTCTAAGTAAAAATCTATATCAACTTGACTGTTCAAACTTTTTGGACATAACGAGCTAGTCAGCAAAGTAAGTATTGTAATGCTACCGCTAAAATGATAATAACACAACTGCTTTACAAACAAGTTTGAGCATTGTTTCACTTCATAAACTGAAACCTATTCAACAGTAAAACAATTGTAGTAATAGTACTAAATGTAACGCTAATATTTATATGCGTAAAATTGTTTTGAAGAAACATGTCTTTTCAACGTTATTGTTCTTGTAACCTTTGTGGATATTTTATCGTTTAGACTAGTCCTGCACCTTTAACAATTATATAAAACATCTGCTTCTCTTCACTATCCTTATTCATTTGATTTCCAAAAATGAAATTCAAATAAAGACCCAACGTATGTCTAAGTGCTCCATGTTAAACCGACCGTTAGGTTCATTATGATTCTTCTTAATTGAAAATGAATTTTTCACTCTTTTTATCTTGTCAAAAGCTTTTTCAAAGTTCGCCACTTATCAGATATCTTTGAAAACTTCCTTTAGTCTTTGGAAACCCGATACCCAATTGAAGTTCAAAACCCTCAAAATATGTTTGTAATACAACTGTGTCTTACACTGTCACAAGAGGACCTGTTATACGGCTTCTACCCACAGCCATAGATAGCCGGGTATTATTAATGGGTCTGCGTCAAGGTGGATCATTATTTCTACCCTGTGCAAAGTCTGTCTATGTACCGAAAGGACAATCGCATGCCTTTGGCGTAATACTACCAACACTGATCAGAGGGCCGGGTGAATAATTATGCATAATTGTACCAAAGAGAAAGAGAAATGATTGTGAAACTGTATTCCTGGCTGATAAATGCCTATTCTGGACGTTGAAATTCGAGATTTCAACGATGAGAATAATTCTTTGGATTTCGTTTCAAAACTACGACTGATGGTCCTCATTTATTACTTACATAACCGCAAATAAATTTTTTACTGCGTTGTATTAAAACAAATTAAATGCATGCTATTGTGTTACCTATATTTCATGATTTATACCAGTTATTGTAGTATTTATATTTTGCAATAAAATTACGAGTCGAAATGTATATTTGTTATAAGTGAAATTTGCTATAGAAAGAGTACACTCTGAAAAGCAAATCAAAGGCATTTAACTCTGAGTTAAAGAACGTATTTAATGACTGTTAAATAAACGTCACGTCTGCTGCGTTAAATAGCATACAGGTCATCGTAGAATCTCGTGAGTTGCTTGGAGCCAGGTAGACGGCACGTATTGGTCAATCGAAATAATAACATATTGATTTCAATTTGGTAATGCATTTATAAGTAAATTAAGATAATAAGATTGTGAAGATTTTTACCAAATCACCTGAATGATGCGTTATTAAACTTTGTTAAATCATTTTTTAACCAGTGAACAATCTACTTAAGTGCGAGTAGAAAAAAAAATATCAAAAATATATATATGTGTGTGTGGGCATGTTTGCGTGCGTGCGTTTGTGCTAAATGCTTGAGTGCGTGTATGTGTTTTAATACATTGGAGCTGACAAAACAGTGCAGTGTGGTTGAACTGGTTTTAAAGCGGTACCAATGCAAATAGATTAGCATTCGCCCAAACAATCTGTTAGTGGCTTATTAAATAAATCCTTCATTGATGAACAAAAAAACATATTAAAACCACGGAAATAATCATAGAGTGTTCACTTCTTTTCTACACACTTAAAATTTCCTTGAACGTGGGTGCTGTCAGAACTTAAAACTAGAAATCGACACTTTTCCACAAATCCATCTCTATATGCTACTATTATCAGACCCAATAACAGCTTGATAGAGCCTCAATCATCGGACCGATACAAGGGGTCGGGGGTGAACATGGCATATACATCATCGCCGCCAACTTTTCACCTTGGCTTGATAAATCAACGATCAGTGTTCGGCCTCTCGATGGTGGGACGAAATTGTTGCAAGATAAGACTAAACGGCATTTGCAATTAATTTGCAGATCTTTGATTCCCTGTGAATGTGACGGGACGGAGACCGCATGTTATTTTATTGTAATTGCACATCGATTGGAAGAAATGCAAACATATCCGCGAAAGGCGGTACTAATGGGTAAATTAACATCATATCGTTACACTAACACGCATTTAATCGGTCATACATGTTAATTAATGTACGGCATCAAAAATTGCTCTACTACTCTATCTTTAACTATTAGTAACTCAATGGCCACACGTTCTAATGTATATTTTAATTAATTTGAATAATATTGTATTGCATGTATGATGTTGTTGATTTTTTAGGACGAAAATTATACATAATAAAATATTTTGGACTCGAACAACTCATACCGATCAATTCAATGCATCATAGGAAAAAATGATTTCATAAAACGTAGCATTGAGTTGTAGTAGAAATGTCACAAAGTACTTGACAATCGGTAAGAAACTACTTGCTCTACCCAGACATCAAGGGAACGTAATTAATTTTAAAAAAACGGATTCATAAAAATATTCTCAAACAAATAATCATTTTCTAGATGTGCATGGGTGGTCTTCACAACAAGTGGTCTCCGGAAGCACGATGCTTGTGTTTTACGAGGGACCCGTGTTACGCAACATTACCCGGTCGTGCGGCTCTAGACTAATTGAGAACGGCATTCATCTCCCGGTATATGGAATAAAACGCGTTTGATTTCATCATTAGAAATGATTCCAAGGCCCAAATCTTTCCGCTTATTAATACAAGACTGATATAAAGCTGATATGGTGGAATGAAAATTAAGATAGCAATGTCTGTCCCCTTTGATTTATTTTTGTTGTGTTAATTATTTTATTATCGGGTTATCATCAAGGCGATGGTCTTGGCTCAGGCTTTTTTTAGACTCAATAAAGATCTGCAGCGCTCAATTTTAAGTGTTTATTACTGTTACCATCATCTTTATATTGTGAAGGAGTGTAATCATTGTATTTCTATATTTTACATTGCAATCATTGTCTTTAAATAAAAATATGTCATTGCTCATGATTTTACCGACGTGTGATGCTTAATTTTCGACTGACAGTTTGGTCCAAAAAAAATCTAACAAGTAAGTTTTTTGTTTGTAACAAAAGGAATTTCCTAATATGAAATAAATAAATGTTAATATGATTTTTGTTTGCTTTTGATTTCAGCTTGTTTTATAGATTTACCTTAGAGGATATTTAATACAATTCAACGACCAAACACATTACAAGCTCACACTATGAGATGACCGCGGGGCATGTCCGGGGTACTTCGTGTTTTCGTTAGTTGTCTCGTGCTGAGCTTCATTAGCACGAAGTCTTCAATCACAAACCACGCCATAAAATGCCCAGTTGTTGCCCATAAATAGTATGGATGGGAAAGCGAAACATTAGTCGGCGGGTTTATTTAGAATTATTATTTTACCACCGACCAAAGAGGAATGTTTGGAATAACACGCGGCGACTCGTTATTGCGATGTATCGGGTTTGAATGTTCGTTCAAATAAACCCAGACCTCGTGTGGCGTCACGTGGTTTATGAGACGTGTGATGGACGTTAACTGGACCTCCGTATAATCAAGGTGCACGTCGAGGAGGATCATAATGAGTACAACGTTAAGCAGAAGTAACAAAGTATTTTGATATTCAAGTTTCTTATAGATTGTTGGTTTCGGCATTAACGTACAAAATTATCACATACAGGCTGAGCGGAGAACAAGCTTAATCATGTAATTTGTGAAAATTGATATATACATAAACTGTTTTCAGTTGTTAACAGTAATTCTTATTTAAATATATCGTGTTGCAAATAAGTTACAGGCATTCGATCACGCAGAAAGGTCTGGAGCAACGCTGGCCGCATATGTCGTATAGTCTATTGAATTGTCTGTACTTACATTAAATTCTAAATAACTGAGTACAACGTTTTTGTTTCTTTCGCGGCTTTCATTTGTACGATGATAGAATGAGTTGCATTCAATAGTGCAGGATTCATACGATCCTAGTACAAAGGGATTGCGCTGGACATTGCTTTCACCAGAGATATTGAGTTCAAACCTTTAACCATCCGAGTGATTACATACTCCTTCAAGAGCAGATACATTTACCGAAACCGACCCATCTACCCCTACATATTCCAAATACCAGAACATATTCAAGCCTTTGAATGGTTTAACAGAACTTGCCGGTCATCAGAACTCTGACCACAGCACATTGACCTTTGCAATGCGGTTGGTCCAGAGTGATCGCGATTCCATTCAAATACGAATTATCAAAAATACAGACACATTTTCCAAAGAAAACATATTGTTGATGTATGTATGCATTTGTATTTTATAAAACACGATTGGCCGTGCCTATACTTTTAATGACAAGTAACAACACGCCATTCAACATAAAGGTCCTATTATGTTATACTGATGGCATCACACCTGCGATGACTTTTTAATAGCATGTAGCTAAGCACTTGGACTTTCCATGATTAAGTTATTAATTATTGTGTGCCAAATTATAATTTGCGTACGTTCCTTACTTCACAATACTTATAACAAAAAAAAACATAAATAATTATTAGCATTAGACACACATAGGCTTAATTATGTGTAACTGATTGTGATCGCAAACTATATAACAATTGGTATACTTCTTATTTATTTACTCGTGTATTCAACTTCTCTTTTCTCCTAACTATTTCATGTTTAGATTGATTGTGACCACCAATGAGTGAACCCATTTCCCATGTTCATAATGATTCATGATTACAAATCGATTGCAATGTTATAGCCGAAATAGCAGGGAGGTACACAAACAATATCTCTCTGTGTTATATAATCCCTAATATTAATTACAATTAAGGTCAAATAAGACATCTGATTCTCCTATTTTGTTTCCTTTTTAAACATTAAACCGACGTTTTTCGTGAACTAAGTTTACTCATAAAGGCATTTCTGTTCATTCGACTGACCTTATCTAGGTTTCATCTGTCTATTTGGAAACAATATACTAAATTATATTTTCGTTGCGGTATGAAGACACGAACCTTTTTCATTTTGCCATGATTGCTATCTACGGACGTACTATTTGTTGTTAAGTTCAAAGTATGTCCTTACGAAATCAGTGCAAAGTATTCGAAAGTGTACATTCTGATTAGCAAACAATTAGCGAACGCGCAAAGCGTAACTGCATATTGTTCCGATCATAAAAACAAACGTTGTGGAATTGTGCTTGCGTACAATAAGCAATCCAATTATTGCAAAGATTAATGCTTTAGCGAAATGATAACAACGTTTCTTAAAACCTTAAGATTCTAGACGTAGCTGTTGAAACAGTAATCTGATTTTGAGCACATATTGTTCAGTTATTTTTTTTTAACACTTGTGCTGTATTTTTGGAAGTCAGTCCAGCCACAAGAATCATCAATTGTCCCTTCAATTCAGCGTGTTCATCTCAAGATTATATTTGTCGGAACTCGTGGCATTAGTTTGGTAAGTAAGTTAGACTTAAAGACCCACTCCCCAAATTCTTCCGACAAAATAAAATTTAACTTTGAAGAAATTTCACCATTATTTTTCACCGACCGACCGAATACAATAGAAAAAAATGCAAGGCATTTGCTCAAACAATATCGATTGGTAAATGTCGTTATTAATAGTTCGTTTCAATCGTACAATAAAATATATAGTACATCGGAAAATAAACTTTATTTACTTTCATTAGAACCGGTGCACTTTTAAATGCATTGAATTAACTTCAGTGAACTGAGGTTTTAATTCATAAGAAAAACTTTGAATGCGCGCTTTAAATATGTACACCAAAAGAAAACGATGTATAAGAAAACGTTGTTCTTCATTGTTTGTTTGTTTGTTTGTTTGTTTGTTTTTAACGAAATGAATATTCAATTTAATAATTCACAAAAAATGGAAACGTATTCCAAATGTATGTTTGATAATAATATATGTGTTTCTGTGTTTGTGTACTTTTACAATTTTGTAAATTTAATACTTTAAGCATATCTTTTCTTAAAGAAGTCAATAGCTTTGTAAGTGTGTAGATGCTAATATTACCCCTTAGTTAATGATGCAAGAAAAAATACTTTACTGGGTAAGGACGCCGACCAATATTCGGATTCAAATATTTCCTGGCATATCAGGATTGTTTTCCCTCCAGAGTTTGCAAGCTGTGATGGTTTTCCAACGCTCCATGAATGTTGCTGTGTTGCAGTGTGGTGGTTCATTTGGAAAACGGTGACGAATTAAGGATTTACATATGTAATGAACTTCGTGTAGTATTATCTCATTTCGTACATATCCTTCGCCCCGAACGGTCCTATTGTTTCTTTTTTTTTCATAATCATTTAATTACAAATGTCACTCTTATGAACAAAAATGCTGATATAGCAATACATGTTTGTATGTATTTATACATACATGGATAATATATGCATTTATGATAGAAAGTGTGATGCATTAAGTGGGAAAAGGTAAATACAAGCATTGTAATACGTATTATTATTAACACATATTGCTTTATCAGCATTTCTGTTCACAAGAGTGAAATTTGTAATTAAATGATTATGAAAAAAGTGAAAACAAGATTTAGGATTGGCAACTTGGATTGAATGAAAATCCTTTATTGTTCGGTAAAGTTTTCATATTACTGATATTGTATGCATAATACCATGTCAATAGGAAAATGAGAACAGAAAATCAAAATGTATTTTAACAGCTCTAAAATCGTTATTTTTTTTTCGGATCACTACAATTATTTGAAACGAACGTACTCTCGCGCAATCTCATTTCCATAAAACTTTCATTAAATAGTATCCAAACATCAAAATCGTTTCGGAAATTATATTAAAACTTGCTTGTCTTTACATATAGATTGTTTTCAGGCTCTTATTGTGGTCGACCATCTGCATGTCCGTTTGTCCGAATGCATGCGTTATTTCTATTCTCAGTATTGTAAACATTGTGAGAATATGCTAAGTGTATTATTAGTTACACCGTTAGTAACTGACGGTGTATGGGATATACACCCTCAGTAATTTCATACTATACGAGAGCGAATCTCGATTGTGGTATTTAATTACTGAGGGTGTATATCCCATACACCGTCAGTTACTAACGGTGTAAAGATTATATCTTAACCGACTACTCGATTACTCGGTGGGTATGGAAATTACTCGGGGTGTATAGAAAATACTCCATGGGCACGTGACCGTTCTAAGCCAATCGAATAAGGTCATTTTTGTAGGTGGTGAGATATATAAACTTTTCTGCTTAATTTATATGATCTGTAATAATATAGTATTAACTCATACTGACTAAACAGAAAATGGAATAATTGTTTTAAAAAATGTAACCGCCAATGAAGATCATTTGGATTCAAACTTTAAAAAAACTGATCTCAGTCTGATCAGAATAAAGAGAGGTCTAAGAATCAATCTTGGAAAAAAAATATACTAACACTGAACGCCAATGTTGGTTTCGGGAACAGAACAGGTTAATCAAAATAGTATATAATATAAAAATGGTATATATGTGTAGTATTTTTTTAGATATCAGTAAACTATGATAATTCATTAATCAGGGAAAAGCCACATTTTTGCTTACTATTAAGCATTACCATTATTTAAAGTGTATAACAAAAATATTATTATTTTCTGTTATTTAAATTTATTTTTTAAACATTGATTTTAGTTTGAAAGTGAAAGGTTAAATTTGTCAATAAGACTTAAAAATGTGTGGAATGTAAGGGAATAATATGTTAATAAAACTGTGATGTTCGATTGTCATGGTTGTTCTAAATTATAACATGCATATCATGTCGGAATGCAGTGTGTAGGTTAAAGTTATAAGTTTCGCCCAGCTTGGAAACGGCTTCTGAGTTAAAGGACGATAATTATTATGGTACCGCGGATTTAATGTGTCCCCTGAGACTCAATGTTAACTCTTTACCACTTAGATACGTATTTTGACACATGTGTAGTCCCTCAGAAAGTTAAAATTAATTTAAGACCTTTCTTACTAGATTACAAGTTTTAAAGGTTTCAGTCCCAACGCTTAGATACTAATGAGTAGTAAACAGCATAAAACATGAACAGACTGCGAGCTGTGTGCACATAGCCATTTTCACTTAACTTCCAAGTGGGAAAGGGTTAAATCCCTTCTAGAAGAGGTTGAACAGACGAGATATCAGAGTCCCTTTTCTTTTAAACAATTTCAAGCGAACGTCTTCGTTTTCGTCTTTCAAATAAAAGACTTTCTAATCACTACTGTGAATGTTTATCAGTTTGTTAACTTAGAAAATGAAACGGTTGGAATGTTCTGTTGCTTTGTTTTCATATTTAACAACAGTATTGTAGTATGTAGATTTATTAGTATATCCCTTATTATCATAGTATCGGCCCTCCTCATTGCATCGTGCCTTTGACGAAAACCGCCCAAGAAGTGCTGGACAGTACATGTTTTTCAATTTTTAGAAGTTGTGATTTATTTGCTGACTATTACGACGATGTTTCTAATGATTTCCGGTTTTCATTTGAAAGTAGGTCATGTTTATTCCAGGGTGATGCTATGATTTTTAATTACTTAACACGCGATTATTTTAGTTTGTTTATGAATTAATAGTAGCTTTATCAAATACTTTATATGCCACTTATATTGAATAAAATGTAAAAATAGTTAAAGAACAACATGAACAACAGTTTCGTTTTCCCATTAAGATACTTTTTTTAACAAGCACATGCGACAGTAACAAATCTTAGCAACCAATCAGAAGAGCCGATATTACGAAACAATTGTACATAAAAAAATACTACAAGAAGCTAAGTTTAGCCTAGCCAGTATTTTGTCAAACCATTGCCGATTAAAATGCAGTTTTTGTTGTAAAGTCCAAAAAAACACATTAAGCTATAGATTGACATATAGCACATGCGTGTTTTTGTGTTTGTTCACTTCCAAAAAACGTATGTTTTCATTAAGAGGGCTGATACTACGGATAGACATGCTAATTTACTTAATTTATAGCCTCTATACCTGCATATATTCATAATGAACGCACGAAAATAAGTATGAAATATCTTAAGTCTACACTTTTTGTATACAATGAAATACTGCAGAGATTGTTTAATGTAATAGAATCAACAGAAGTGCATTCGGTTCAAAACACATAAACAAGATGTATCGGAGAGCAAAACTTATTCACTTCCTACTGGCGTGAAAATAATGCACTCTCATTAATAGTGGTTCTTTGGTACGCCGCCGGTTTTTTCGATCTTTTGCAAAATATCCCTCCGGTCGTGTGTTATATTACGACAGAGACAGGTTTGGTGCTGTGTGCGTCGGCAGAGACCTTAACAACCACGGTCGGACAAGATCGGATGTGACAGAGAAGAGAGGAAAATGAAGCGTAGTCGCTTCTCGGTATATTATTACTTTTGAGACAAACCAGAGCCCAGTGTTTTAGACGAGGAATGCAATAAATAGTGGGTATTTTATGTTTCTATAATGCGCTATTACATGTTAGTCCCGATGTTTCAGATATCTGACTAGATAGACTCTCCGGCTACCTAAATGCTACTGCTTTCATACCAGACTGTTTATTTAGGATGATCTTTGATGTCGCCCTTTTGTGTATACCGTGAACAAGTTAAACGGCTTCTCTGAAATATATATTCGGTTGTGATATCACTTTGTTGCTGCTTTAATTTATGTTGTGTTTGTGTGTGTGTTTTGGTTTAAACATATTTATTCAATAATGTGTTTTACAACATAATGTACAAGCATCTAAAGTTTATAGGATTGGAACGATAGCTAGGCTAGTAGGGTTCCTTTCCTCAATGGAATATTTACAAAACATAGTGGCGGTATTTGCATTCTAAACACAAATCATTTGAATAATCATTCGAGTTTAAACAAGTTTATATGTATGATTGGAACCAACATTGCTAAAATATGTTGAGACAATGTATTAAGAAAAAGCATATTGCTGGTGTGATTATGATCGAAGAAATTGATTGTGAAAACAAATGTTAAAAATAAGAAAATAATGTGTGTGTTTTGTTTCATCTCCTTTTGTTTGCGCTTTATGTAAACATTTTAACTGGGGGTATTTCAATGTTTGTGCATTTAGAAGATATTTAAAATAAAAAAGGTGCGAATAATTGTCGACTTAGTTTAGTATCAATATTACCAATCACACTATTTTAAACTATGTATGATATTACAAAGAAAACAATGACCACACACCGATCAACAGCACTGTAAGAATAGAAACAAGATTCTGCATATTATTTGAGTCGCAGACTTCCGGAGCGTGTATATTTTATCCTGTCTGAGAAACGTTTATTTTTACTAGTTTATGAATCGCAGAAACATGCAAATTCTCTGACTGGAAAGTAAATCAAATACCTCATTATAAAACAGTACGGACATCAAAAATGCTAGTGCCTGCTCGGCAATAGTGTTATAATGGGCCCGGTATTTTGTTCACTGCGGTAGACCCGGTACGGTATGGGGAAGCACGATTTCTTTGAAAAAAAATGTATGAAAGCAGGATCCGCTGACAGAACTGATGGTTCTTACATATGTCAGAGAGAGTGAGTCGGTGCAGAGAAAATATAAGTTCATTAGCACAATAGGCCATGAGTCTGTACCAAGGCATAAAGAGATTGCTGGTGCAAAGAGCTGGTGCTAGGCAAGAGGGCCAGATAACGTATCAAGCCTCACAGAGACCCGTGTGGAACGAAGCTGCAACCCAACACCACGTGATGAGATACGGCACGCTTTGCACGAGTCGTGTGGGGTAGCGGCAGTCAGGTGTGCCTGCCTCAAGACCAGAGGAAAAGGCGGCATAATCGCAATATCAGGCCCGCAGACTCGACCTGGGTGGCATTAAATAACATACTTTCACTTGCCGATGATGCTTTATTAAAACGAAAAATATAATAAATGGCGGAAAGTGTCGTCCCTGATTTGCCTGTGCGAATCGTGGACTACAATTTACGCCCATGCATTAAGCCTGTCGGCAGTTCATGCACCCTGTCCTTTTTTCAAGTCCTCACGGATCTTATATATTTCATTATTTCAAATGGTATTTTTATTTATAAAATGTATTAGCTTGTAGTTTCAGTTTTATAAATATTCCATTATTGTATTGATTTATGTAGTTGTATATCGATTTCCTCGTTAAATAGTGTTTTAGAAGTATTAAATGGTGCATATATTTTATATTGAGAAACGTATGTCGATTTTGCAATATTTTCATGCAACTCCTATAAGGAAAAAAATATATATATACATGTTTATTCACATGAACGTGGAATTAACCGCATATAACCAAGGCCGCGATTTCGGTTTCGGTTACGGAATCATCTGTTTCATAATTAATAATTACCTTACTGATTTATTTACAAAAAGTTAGTTTTACGAACATAAATATTAAGTCCAATGTTCGTATGAAAACTCATAGTATCCCCTATCATGTTTCCTGGCTCCCATTCTAGCCTTCGGTATGCAAAGGGTATTCAGCAGAACATACATTTGTTTCTAAAAGCTAATTTACCAGTTCTGGCTATTGTTAATTACCATTACTAAACTTAGGTTTAAATGTCAAAACAGCAAGCAGCAAAGACTCGATACCCTCGCAGCGTTAGACGAAACAGCCTTCGAAGCGAAGCGACCGATTCATGCTTAGATTGAACCAACTGGATAATGAGTAGGCAGGATAAGCTACACCCGGCGGCCAATGAGAGTTTAGAAGACGTCAAGCGAACAGAGCTATCGGATAGCGACCATTCAGCAGAGAGAGTATCGGTGTACACAAAACAAAGCGATTTCGGCTTGGGGTGGGGCGTACGTTAATATTATGAAAACCTATACGCGAAATATTGAACTGTCTATTATTTCGAACACTAAACACGGGTATTATGTGTATATTCTCTCTTAAGGCTGGTTCGGGAATCGCAAAATAGAAAAAAGATATTATACCCAGTGAGATCGAGTGACCGGCGAAGAGGACGTTGGTAAACCGTGCCGGTATATTGAGTTGACAAGACAGTGGAAATAATACACCGCACCAATGGATCCTTACCACTATGCGGGTAAGTGATATAAAGAACAGTAGCCACGTATCGTTACATAATACATTGTTAGTATATCCTTTCCTTATTTGGGAGTTTAATTTGTAATCTTAGCATTGTCTAATGGTGTTTTAATTATCCGCATTTAGTATAATATATAATGCAGATCAAACATAAGATATTGCAGAATGCGAGTTCGGGTACTTTTCATTCATTCTATTACATAGACCGGTCATAGTGAGAAATCATTTACGACAAAGTATATCTAACATAAACTAAATAATATTGAAGTCCCACAATATTTCTATTTATTAGACACGTCTTTGAGAAATTAAGGTTGCAATATACTAACTCGATCTTCCAGTTTATCTTTTATTTAGTACACTAGTATTCGCTACGCAACGTCTTTGTAATAATATTATGTGGAAATTAACCGCCAATTGTTGACACATGTTTGGGTCTAACAGGCCGTAACCTTACCAAGATTATGCTTCAATATCAGATGATTAAAATCTCGAACATAATCCATATAATGACAATCAAACCATCAAATCACAGTTTACAAGGTATAGTGTGTACTAACCCTATAAGAGTAAAATAAATGGTCCGTTATTTTCGCGTTACTTGTTCCGCAGATGTAATAGCTAATTTAAACTTGTCAGCGTTAAAATGTCACATAATAAATTAACTGGTTTATTTAATGTTATTACTATTTTATAACTAGTGTGTTATAAAAAGAGAAGATTTATATTTTATAACAACGTGTACTTTTATATAACATTTATTAAGTGTAATCTGAGATATGGATGTATGTGTATAACGTAATTACTTAATATCTATATAATTAAACCAAAGTCAGAAAAAAAACGTTAAGTTTGCAGGAAAACAATTAAACCAATACAACTTTTCAAGAAATTAATTTTTATTAGAAACTATCTGTAAATATTAAAATTACGTATGACATTAACATTAAATATAGTAATAAATTCTGATACCTTATTTTAAATGTGAAAATGTGTATGTGTGTCATTAAGTTTACACAATAGCGTTATTAAAAGTATTTAATTGGACATGTAATATAATTCAAAAATGAACTATTACTTAATAAAAGCGATGGCATAAAAAAACTAGTTTTTTTAGATCTGTGATTCAAATTAATTGGATGATCTTTTGTTTGATTGTGTTCAAATGTAAAAAGTATTTAATGTTTCAAGTATGAATGTGCTAAAAACATGCTTATATTAAATACGAAAACACATATACGCAGGCCTATAATTCTCCGTTTAAGAACATATCTGTAATTACATTTTACCCCCATTTCTCTACAAGGTTTGGTTCACGCGACATCCCCATCTATCTACCAGAGGTATACTGTTTAGTCTTGGATCTCTTCTCCAGACGTCATTACAGCCTGGCCGTAAATCTGAAACCCGACCCATACGTAATGAGACCGGCAGTTAGTTGTCTCCAAAATTGTTCGCAATTATAAAATCGAAATTTAGATGTCTGTGACAAACTGTACAGTTCCGCATCGAAAATGCTCGATGGCAAGTCGGTATAAAAACGGCAATAATGTTCAAACATTTGTACTATGGTGATTACAAGCAATTTATAAAAAAAAAAGAATAACATGTAATTATTTCAGTAATTGTTTGATTTAAATCATTTTCGCATTTTCAATTGATTAATATAATTAATTATATATACTTAGGATGTCAATAAACTAATATCAAAATACTCCTTACATCATCCACAATTAAAGTTTGCTTCAATAACGATATTTTAATCATCCCAAAAGCTCAACCTAAAATCCTTTCATAAATTTGGTGTAATCATTGTTTTAAGGTATTTTCAATGATTTCAATAATAAGATTTAATTTTAAATATCGAGAAATACACATATAAAATTCTGGTTTGTGTACAAAAAATATTAATGATAATATTGCTAAAAGAAACACATAACGCTCAAGCACATTTTCCAGAATACGGAAGTATTTATTGCAAGTATAATGGTTGCTTCCTTAGTCTTCCGAATATTGTCAAGAGAGCCCATACAAACGTCCCGACGTCAGGTCGAGTTGGGCAGAGAGTCTGCGCAAACAAGCCGTCTGTCATCAGTAACCAAGTTAGGTCTCGTTTACCCAGTAATTACAGATGGAACTGTCATTGCAATTTCATCGTGGATATTTTCTTCTGGGTGACGTTAATCGCGATAGGAACTGACGTCCGAACCATATCTTCATTGTATCAAACTTGCAAATATGCAATTACCCGAGATAAATTGGGCTATAAATATGTACGGAGATGTATTGTCTCTAAATATTTGTTCTGGGCTCGAGAAAAAAAGATGCAATGAAACAAACATCGTTGCATGCTGTACATGTTGTTAGTACGGTTGAGCAAAGAAATATTTGCGGATTATGCGCAAAACCAGTTTGTTGATATCTACACAACATTTGACAGATTTTTTTTTGTTACACCGATTTTCCGTTATGCGATGCGATAAATTCAAAAGTGTTTTATTCAATCGTGGACATTTGAGTATTCAAATTAAGAACATTTAAGTCACATTTGCCTGGGAAATTCGTTGTCCTGGTTTTCCACAGGCTGCTGGCAAGACAAGGTGAAATGTTGCCATCAATTTATCCGAGCCTGTAATTTAGGATATTAAATATCAAAATCTATTAAGCATTCGCACGGGTAAACCTTGCAAATAAACGGAGGGATGCTCTGTGTAGAAGATGCTTTTTATATAGAACTGTAACTAAGCATGGTATCTGTGGATTTAAGAAAATGGATTGGATTGGGATGGGGGTTTTTTCATTGTGGGATGCGAACAGATGTTTTATTTTGATAATTGCGTGTTGCTATAGCCTTATTGGGCACGTTTTTTTATCTTTAAATATGCAGTATTTCTTTGTTTTAGAATAATTAAATCGTTAAGTGACTTAGAGAATCTCCGCTTGTTCTTTTATAACAGCAAATGCTCATAAGACAAGCGACAATTTCTACGCACACAAAAACACAAAACAAAAACGAGGTGTACTGGGGTTTATCTTAGCAAGGTCAATGCAGACTCTCGGAGTTTTAAGCATTTTTAACGGATGACGAGCAGGACAATCACAATATAAGTTTGAGTTCATAGCTTTCCATATTAAACATGACTAAAGAAATACCCTTATTAAAATCAATTTATAACTTACAACTTGCTTTATCTTCCGTTTTAGATGATTTTTCATTACTAGTTTTTATACAATTAAATGTAGGTGTTATAAATTGCATGCGTCTTGCTTTATTAACCTTAAATTGGCAATTTGATATTATAGGTTTGACATACTCAACAGAAATGTAGTGCGCACATTATTGCAGGCATAATGCAGTATAATTTATAGAACGTTAGTGGAAATATATTTCTAGTTTTTTACTTATAATTCATGTTTGATTTAAGCGTATTATAGTATTTTATTTATTAGTTAACCGACCAGTTCACAACACAGTTTGCAGTACTGGTCTAAATGATTGGATATGAAATTGCACATTCAGCAGCAATTCAATCGATACTTTTTAAGTTTTTGATATAAAACGGAGATATATTCACTTACGAGATGTATCATTTTAACTTCTAAACAATTGCTTTACTTTGGTACGTTTCATGACCAATAGTTATTTCAACAGGTTTCAACATAGCAAAACTTTAATTTCAAATAAAAATAACGTGTAATGGCATGAACAATATGTTGCGAAATACACACTTATATGAAAACCTGTGATTTCATTTAGATAATAAAGGTGTGAACTACGATTAAAACTACTTTTGGCAATAGTTAATAAGAAGTACATTTATAGTAAGCATGAGTCACGTTAGATACATTAGAAGCTCTTGAACTCGTAAGTATTTCATATTGACAACTATATCAAATAATCGCCTGATACTATCACGTTCGTGTGGCACGAGATTATTTCACAAAGAATACAAGATTACAACACCCCTACCTCAAAGAAAACTTATAATACTGACAGGCACAGAAAACTTAATTGTGTGACCTTCATAAAAAATTATCAGATTTTAACAAAAAACTGTTTTCAAATGCGCTTGAGCATGCAAATCGTTTGTGTGGGTAACTCTCGACCTTTGACGGGATTTAGCTGCTTTTATTTACAAACAAATAAAGGATATTTAGATCATAAACGATCTGCACAGTGATTTGCTTGTGAAGACGAAAAAACAAGCCACTGAAGTCTGTTGGTGGGCCACGGTATTGTTGAAAGATTCACTTGAATTTATTGACCTTAAGTGACTTTTTATAACGATATCTCGAGCACATAATTATGGTCGTATTTCCATCACGGCCGTCGTACTTGCTCTCTAAGCCGTTCCATTCCATTGCAAACGAACGATGACGTGTTTCTAATCCAATGTATATTAATGGACTAGTTTGATGCATTTCATAGAATTTCATGGGATATATTGGGTGTTGTGAAATTATATATTTAATTTGTGTTTACAAAATACATAAATATTTTGGCAATATAAGGGTTATTACTGGCCACATGCTTGTAATATTGAAATACTTATTCGTCCTTTTTCTGATGATGATATTTATTAAAAACACAAACAACAACATTTATTCAACATACATCTTATGGTATATATAAAAGGAATATTAATATTATATATTTTATAAGATATTTCAGACGCGGATTGTACAATTAAATTATATAACTGTTAAACACAATTTTATCTGAATTTCATCTGCAAACAGCTGTGCGGTAATTTACATTAAAACGTGTTATTCCTTGTAGCAAATATCGATACATTAAACTTTTTTTAAATATTAATGTTTCCTTTAACTGTTATTTATTTTTTATAACTGCATTCGAATATGCATTGTTAATAAATCATTAAATAAATATTAATTTGATGTATTCTGATTTTAAGGTATGTGATAATTATTATTTATAATTTAAATATTTAATTTCTTTATTGTTTACATTCGACACTTGATAAGTTTTATTGTTACTATTTTACGGTGTGTGTATGTAGTTACATAATTTATTGAAGTTGAAAAGGTCTGATTAAATTGAAATATTAATTATATTCAATTACTAAATTGTAAACAAAATAACTGTTATAACGGTTATTGTTTAAGGATTTGATAAATCAAAAAGGCGAAACTTTGATTTG
The DNA here is from genome assembly GCF_020536995.1 of Dreissena polymorpha. Lineage (NCBI taxonomy): Eukaryota > Metazoa > Mollusca > Bivalvia > Myida > Dreissenidae > Dreissena > Dreissena polymorpha. Next base: position 44,444,911 of record NC_068357.1, on the reverse strand, counting down.
ACATTTTACAAAACGGATATTGGAAAATAATTCACATTGAAGAAAGAAAACCTATATTGTCCGCTATATACGTTTATTGAGGTGGCACTGACGGTTTACAATGTATGAGGAAATTGTATGAGTTATATAATAATGTGATTATTAAGATGATTTATCAACATCACGAATCAGAATTATAGGCTTACTAATGGCTATGATATGAATAAATGTTTATAGAATTTAACTAAATTAACGCAAATACATAAATTAACCATTCAATTAATTTATTTGGTCTAGTAAATAATTATAGAAACCTGGCCGTTGTAATGAATTCAGCCAAAATTTATAATTGCGTTCGATTGTAATTGTGTCCAAATAAACTATTCTGTTCTATTCTGATATCAAACTTTACTGAAATAATTACTTCAAAGCCAATTACTATTTTGGAGATTTATGTTTATGCTCCATGTTTTTCTATTCGATATAAACTAAACATATAATTGCATATCAAATCACCCAATCTGGTAATGTATATAAAACATAGGGACGTAACCTAAATATAATGGATACGTATTGAGAATTAAGCTGAATTTGAACTAAATGTTTCTGTCTTTTTTTAAACCTAATATACAGAGATAAACATTTTTTAGGAACGTGCTTTCATACATTCAACCAATAATTGCAATGGTTTCTAGGAAATTAACCCATTAATGCCTAGCGTCCAGAAAAAGGCCTTGACAAACAGCGTAGACCCAGATAAGACGCCGCATGATGTGGCGTCTCTTCAGGGTCTGCGCTGTTTGCTTAAAGAAATTTCTGTAAAAAATATTCAAAATATAGAAATAAATATACTAGACATCCCTAATTTTGGAAATAAATTCATCCAATTTAGAAGGATGGGAGAGTCGATTAGGCATAAATGGTTTAAAATATTGATTCATACAATCGATTCGTCCATTTTTATATGTAGTTGGTCCTACATGTATGTGTATAAAATGGCTTATATAAATAAGTATACGTTAACATTTTATATTACATTCAGTTTAATTAATTGTTATTAATACAAACAAAACTTATACGAATTATTGGAATTGAGAGCAGAAGAGTAAAATAGTGTGACCGTTTCTCATCTAAAATACTAGTCATATCATGTTAAAATCGAACAATCATTGTCGAATCACCGTTGTATCGGCCAATAATCGATTGTTTACGTGTCAATTTACTGTCAAACGTAATCTGTATGAAAACTGTTATCAGTTTTAAACATTAAATTAACAATTTATAAAATAGTTCTCATTTATGCAGTGAATCAACGCGGAATAATACCCGTTTTATGAATGTTTTATTCACGAGCGCAACAGAAAGAATTGTCATCCATTGAAACATTATCCCAGCATCCGTAGCATATGATATTGTGTATTAATACGCGATTCGCGGGGCTTACAATTGATATCATTTTAAACATTTAAATATTGCGTGCACCGTCTCAACTATTATGTTTGTTTATATGTATACATTTCAGATGTTTTGACCTATGTAATGTATACGTTTGCCCTTATAATTTGATTAATGTATCGGTGTTAACTTATGTACGCGCGGGTGAAACTGTACACCTTGTATGCCTTTATGTACATATCGTAAGTTGTTTCAGAGGTTTCGGTCTAAAAATAAACACGAACACACGACATATTTGTTTAAGGAAGATTATTTGTGTCGCGTTTTAGAAAATAGGGAATAATGCATGTGCGTAAAGTGTCGTCCCAGATTAGCCTGGCACAGGCTAATCAGGGACGGCACTTTCCGCTTTTATGTAATTTTTCGTTTCATGAAGTCTCTTCTTCGAACAAATCCAATTTTCAGAACGCGACTCATTTAAGCTAATAATATTAATATACTAAATTATATAATTACTTAATTGTTATGTCCGTCAGTCTATACTGTGGGATATATTCTTTTTGCACTGTCTGTTAAAGTTGGTTTGTTGGTTTGTTTGCGTCAAACTTTAACATAGCTTTTGCAATATTAAAAATAGCAACTTGATATTTGGCATACATGTGTATCTCATGGTGCTGCACATTTTGAGTGGTGAACGGTCAAGGTCAGGGTCATCCTTAAAGGTCAAAGGTCAAATATATGGGGGGACATAGTGTTTTACAAACACATATTGTTTAATTTCAGATTTTTTCAATTTATATGTTTTATGTTATACTTGATATAAATAACGTTCGATAGAAGTCAATTGAAAACAAAAGGTTTTATTATTTGAAACTTGTAATATTTACAAAACGATGTTTAAACAATAATTTAAACGTTCAACTGTAAATGGTTCGATTGGATCAGCTTAATTCCCAAATAAAATAAACACAAAGTTAATTATTAGTTAATAATAACAACATGCAGCAATGAGTGTACGTATATTTTATGTGCACTATCGTTCCATTGGTTAAAAAATGTACCACGTGTCATTAAAAACGAAGGCACATGATACATTTTTGCATCAATGGGGGGCTATATTGTCAACGTGTATGTACATGTATAGCAATATTGCGCATTTAGATCACACACAGGTTTACTGCATTATGACCTCTTTTTGATTTAAAATAGAAGAAAGTCTATTTGGATAAGCTCTTTTTTTTCAAATATTTCATACAAAATTAGATCCCAAAACCATATATTGTTTGATAGAAAATATTCTAAAGACTGAATTTTTCTGTACAATTTACTGAAAAAGGCAACATGGCCGAAAGTGTTAAAACGGAATAAATACTTTAGAATAATCGTAAACTTTACGCTTTATCAAATAATCATATTAAGTTGCAGAGACAATTCGAGAACTTGTACGTGTAAGCAAAGAACGACTATCACTGAATTTAAATTAAAGTTCCTTACCCTATTAAGAGTCAATGCAGGTGTTAGTGGTTGCAGCTGCAGTCTAGAGTACATGTGCAAATATGTTTTATAATTACGTGATCTCGAAATGAGTTCGGTTTTCAACTGTGAACTAATAAAATATGCACCCGAGAGCGGCGTGGATTATTCTTGTAAACGCATTTGATTGTATCATTCACATCTATATGAAATGTGGCTCTTGTCGTGATAATAGTTGAGGAGGATGAATGTAGATAGTTGTAGAAGTACAGAGCCTTTCTTTGTTTGTGTGGTGGTGTGAAGAAGTTGTAGAAGTAGTAGCAGTATTAGTAGTAGATGAAGTTGAAGAAGTAGTACTAAATTGACTTTCATTTCAGACACTGGATTATGTATTGCTTCTTCAACTGCTAATAATTATCTTTTGAATCGCCATCATGTGAACATATATATTTACATTTTCGCATGCGTATTACTTAATGTGATTGTTGAAACTGAATTCACCCACACAAAAAACATCTATTTCCAGATTTCGCTATACAAATGAGTTTCACAATAAGCAGACTGGCTTTTATTGCAGTGTTAAACGGAGTATGACATGTAATGAAGTTTTTCAAAATGCAATTGGTGAATGATGGGACAACAAGTAGATTTTAATGGTAAAAGGATTATAACATTAAATCAGATATACATAAATCAGCATTTGGTTATCAATTTAAATGCTTATAAAGAAATATACAATATGTTTTATAAATTTTTGTGTCGGGCTATGTCTGCTGTATATACATGCACGTATGAACAAGTCAAATAAACTGTTTAGTTCTGTTCTGTTTTTAATCATACGAATGGCAAATGGTTTAAATAACCATCGTGTGATGTGCTTAATCGTGAAATTTTGTGTAAGCCAGATTCAGAATTGAGTCGCGTTCTGAGAAAACTGGGCATAATGCATGAGCGTAAAGTGTTGTCCCAAATTTGCCTGTTCAGTCCGCACACACTAATCAGGGACGAAACTCTCCGCCTAAATTGGATGTTTGCTAAGGAGAGACTTCATTTAATCGAAAAATGCGGAAAGTGTCGACCCTGGTTAGCCTGTGGGTCTGCACAGGCTAATCTGGAATGAAAATTTACGCACAAGCATTATGCTCAATTGTCTCAGAACGCGGTAGAATTGTATTTGATCTCGTTCGGGGAAAATTTCGTTAAGTGCATGTGCATAAAGTATCGTCCCAGATTAACCCGTGCAGTCTGCACAGACTCGTCCCAGATTAACCCGTGCAGTCTGCACAGACTAATCATTGACGAAACTTTCCTCTAATGCGTAATTTTTCATTTAAAGGAAGTCTCTTTCTGACGAAAATCCAGTCTAGGCGGAAAGTGTTGTCCCTGATTAGACTGTGCGGACTGCACAGGCTGATCTGGTACGACACTTTACGCACGTGCTTTAAGCCCAGTTTACCATAAAACTAGGGCCATATAAACGAAGCGCTGAACCCACCAACGCTTGTGTCTGGGCCGCCTGTCATACACAATGTATATGTGTGTGTGTGTGTGTGTGTGTGTGTGTGTGTGTGTGTGTGTGTGTGTGTGTGTGGTGTGTGTGTGTGTGTGTGTGTGTGTGTGTGTGTGTGTGTGTGTGTGTGTGTGTGTGTGTGTGTGTGTGTGTGTGTGTGTGTGTGTGTGTGTGTGTGTGTGTGAGTTTGTAAAACCTACCAACCGGGGAAAATCGTATGAATACACACCAACAAACCGGGGAACACCTACCAACCGGGGAATGCCCCGGTCGGTTTTAGGCGAAAATCTCTAATCTACGTGTATGAAATACCAAACTGTCAATTTAAATTAGAAATCCAACGCCTTCCCCGATTAGTGGGTTTGAAGCATGCACAAAATATACACAAATCTCGACGATATTACAATCGAGTGTGTATCCAGGCTTATAACAGATCCCCGGTTGCGCTGTTTAAAAATCATACACTCGGTATTTATATCATTTAGTGAAAGTAAGTTGGAAAAATGGAGTTTCGAGCGAACAAACGCATTTAACTAAGGTAAGTTTTTTAATTATGTTTACAATTTTTAATTACTATTAAAAAGCGCTTTTATGTAAACGTTAAAGTAATACTGGAAGACGAATTCTAAAGATCGATTTATATAAATATCATTTCATTACAAAGCTTGTTTTACGGTACATATTTCACGAATATATTTTATAAATATACGTTAAACAAAGTAGAGCTCTAGGCAGTTATATATATATATATATATATATATATATATATATATATATATATATATATATATATATATATATATATATATATATATATATATATATATATATATATATATATATATATATATAATTTGTGTACAAGGAATTAATGTCAATGTGTTGTACTAAATGGTTTCATGAATAACGAACTTTTTAACTCTGATTAGATTATGTGTTATACCATTTTTTATTGTTGTTTTGAATAGGCAACACAATGACTACTAGATCTACGGACAGCCAGGAACCAGGACAAACAACATCCGTACACACGGAAGAAGTCGATGAGACGGTTTGTAATATTTCACTATGTCGAAGCTACTAAGGCGTATTTTCTGGTTTGGTTTAGTCTTCAGTGAAATGGGCGTAATTTTGCCTTAAATTATATTGTGCCAATATTTATTCCGGGTGATGCTAATTGGTATTTGGGCTTAACATAACACGTACGTCGATGATCATTATATTAACATGTTATAGCACACGTAATGCGAATTTTAAAAGAATAAAATATTGTTTACCATTTGTAGTGACTTTGAACTACTTGTCTTTCAAAATCTTCATATACACAAAGAATTTAGAATTTACACCTGTCAATGAAACTGGTGCGCATGTGTATTAACCACTGTAGTTTATAAACATCGACTTCATCATAGTCACAAAAACGTTAATTATCGCTTATCCAAGAAGTGTAATATCATTAATTTTAATTTTCAGTGTAAGACTTATACGCTGCCAATTACTGTGTATGAAACTCTGAGACATTAGGAAATTTTACTTGCGTGTTACATATGGACATTGGTTGATATTTTATCTTAACGACAGAACAACAATAGCGTCTACTCGATATTTTGCTATACGATACATTCTGACATGGGTAAGAAAAGATATTCCATTTTACACCAACCACCGCACAATACATACAAGATTTACTGTGAACCACAGTCCGTTCACCAGTTCTTTTTTCTTCCAACACATTTGTCCAGAGAAGTACAATACCTTTCATTTAACCGTGCATACATTTTGTCTTATTAGTATCTGTAAAAAATATTCCTTGTATATTTTTTCGAACTTTGATAACATGTTTGGAACAACCTGGTATATGTTAAGACATGCTACGTCGGTGTATTCAGCCAATCTTTAAAAAAAACTTGATACGTTCAAGATGAATAATCAAAGATATGTTAAATTTGAAACCGTTTTGTTGAAATTGATCATTTAAATGCAACCTTTAAAAATGTTTTATGGGTGTTTTTCAGTTTGTTATTATGTCGACAAAACAAGCTATCAATCTGTTTCAAATCTTCACCAATGACAGTGAACTGCAAAAAATAAAATATGTGATGTAAGATAAGCAAAAGTAAACTATTTTGGACGAAGGCGAATTAAACTTGTATTATACCATCGGTTGCAAACATTTACACAAAATTATCATGTAACTTAGATTTTCTACATCATAATAAAAAGCCACATGAGTGATGATATCAATTGAAAATGCTGCTAATAAAGAATTGCAATTTCAACTGATACTAAGTAACGTGGATGTATGAATCTTACTCTATTATTGTCTCATTGAATTGTGTTGCAGAGTACCGAAACTAAAGAACATAGCGACACTGCACAAGAGTACAATTCACAAGATGCAGCAGAAAATATGTTGAACAGTGAATCATCGGATATCGATGTACGTTAACTTATTACGATTTTGTGATTGCAATACAGTACACACATTTAAACATTTTATCTAAGATTATATATAGTTCAGATTTTTTTCAACCTCTAGTATCGAACTGTTATTAAGACATGCGTTCTGGTAAGTGTTATGTTACACTTACACATTTTTTATGGATGTAGTTCACCAACAACAAATTATGATGTTGTGATATTTTCATATTTTTATATGATCTCACACACAGGAAAACAACTGTATTTTACAAGATAGTGACAATGACAAAGACTATATTCCGGAAGAAGGCGATGCATCGTCAGATGAGTCGGTATTTGTCGAACTCATACCAAACATTCAAAGATTTCAAAAGAAGACAGCGTCAACACTACCTCCTGTTGAATCCTTGCAATCTCGTTAACGTGACGAATCATCCGCAGAGGCACACAAAACCAACATCACCATCGTTCAAACAAATAACAGTGAATACAGACATTACGATAAGAGATTTTATTGATTTTTTTGCGAAAAGGCTCAAACAAAACTAAAAAAACATTTGCTTTCGCAGCATAAAGATGAGCAAGATGTGAACGATTTATTAAATACGGAAAATTCAGCACAAAATAAAAAAATGTATGAAAAAAAGGGAACGTTGGGAACCATCTCCATAATGTTAAAGTAAAGCGAGATGGCCAAGGACAGCTGTTTGTGTCATACACACAACGTCACAATCAACGCGTAGCTGCAGACGAGTATGGACCTTGTCCTTACTGTTACGGGTATTACCCGAAGAAAATCCTGTGGAGGCACAATCAAAAATGATAGTTTACAAATGCAGCGGGATCAAGAAAACGACTCGCTTTAGAGAGCAGCCTGCTATTACCAAAATCAAAAGAAGGAAGCACTATTTTAAGACGAGTAATCGAGTCCATGAGAAACGACGAAATAAGTCGCATTGTCAAAAGTGATAATACAATCCTTGCATTCGGTGAAAAACTATGTACAAAAAGGGACCATGATGAAGAGCAACACAATTATATTAGACAGAAGTTAAGAGAAGTTGGTAGATTGCTTAAAGACATGCGATCTTGTTCAGGCAATGTTGAAAAGTCGTTGGAGAATTTCATGTATCCAGATGCTTTCAAATTTATTACACAATCTTGCAAAAACGTTGCAGGCTTCGACGGAAACACCAATACTTATGCTACACCATCATTAGCCTTAAAGATTGGCACAACGCTTCAGAAATGTCTAAAAATTCTAATTTCGAAAGGAATCGAAACAAACAACCGGGATCTGCAAACAAGGGCTGAGGAGCTTTCCAAACTATTTGAAATTAATTGGACGCATGACGTGTCTTCCAGTGCCTTAAGAACACTTCATGAGGCTAAGTAGAACAGTCAGAAAGGACTGTTGCCATTGGCAAATGATGTCAAAGTAATGTCTGAATACTTACGACATGAAGCAGAAACACATGAACATACCTTACAAGGATCAGCAAGTGATTGCGAGAAAAGGCAAGCATGGCATAAGTTGTCTGAAATCTGCTTGTGTCAAACTATTCTGTTTAATCGAAGACGATCAGGCGAGGTGTCAAAAATGACAGTCGAAGAATATTCAAAAAACAATTGACAAATGACGATGGAGAATTAGATGGATGTTTAACAAAACTGGAAAAAGACCTGTGCCGTTATTTTTACCGTACAGAGATTATTGCAAAACGAGGTCGAATAGCTGCAGTACTGTTTCCAAGACAGGTGAAAGAAAATATCGACCTCCTCATACGCAGCAGAAATTCTCTAACAAACTGTTTCAATAGTAAATATATTTTCCCACAAAATCTGCATCATCGCATATTCGTGGGACAGATGTATTACGTTCGATTACAATTGACTGTGGAGCTGAACATCCGGAAAGGCTTCGTTCTACAAAGTTAAGGAAACATATTGTCACAATGACTCAGCTTTTTAACTTGTCTGACAATGAATTAGACATTCTAGCTAAATTTCTTGGTCACGACATTCGGGTACATAGAGAATTCTACAGATTACCAGATGGAACCATGCAGTTTGCCAAAGTCAGCAAGCTGCTCATGATGATGGAAAGTGGACAAATTACCAGAAATTCTATCAATTCGCTAGACGATATTGATGTTGACGACGAATGTATTGAAGGTTTGTCGCATTGTCAGTGTTAAATTCATACAGTAAACTTGTATAATGTTAATAATGGGCTCATTACCGAACTTGATAACCTGAAGTGATAAAAAGAATTACAAACATTTTCTGAAATATACTTGTGTTACGCAAGGCAATTCTTTTTTATCGGAGACGACCAGGTAAGGTGGAATGTAAAGTCTACACTCATTTTGTGCTCAGTAAGGTTTACATTGGCTACTTCTAATTTTTCAATTTCAATGCACTAACTGCATATTTATTTGGTGTGCTTCGGTTGTTTCCATCATTGTTATATTATAAACTATATATAATTTTTGATCTTGTGATTTACACGACAGATGAACAATATTCTTCTGAATCATCAGAAAATGAAAATACTGAAGACCTTAAACTCTGCTTCCCAGCACCAGTCAACCAAAAATAACAGACAAAGGTATGCATACACATGTGAATGCATTTAAGTTATGTATCTCCAAGTTTCTTATGTTGCTTAGAACATGATTTGCTTACATGTTATTGTTTGATTCATTAGGCAAAATAATGTTTCCAAATTTCTCGTGTGACATCGATGTCATTATCAGGTGCCGTAAGTACCTGGACGCTTTTGTCGTAATGTTGCTATGAAAAATTGTACTGAAGAATATATATTTAATATGAGTATCTTACACATGGCAGTTAGCGACGTCATATGGTGTTTTATTATCCGTGTACAGAAAAGAGTACTTCAAATACCAGGAGAACAAAACAAGCAGCCAAAAAGAAATGGAGTGAAAACGAAAAAGGAGCTGTTCACAGACACTGAGATCGGTTTTTGATAATGGTTAAATTACCAGGGAAAAAAAATACTTGTATGTATTGAAAGTGAGAATGACCTTCACAACAGAAGTTGGAAAAATGTAAAAAAAGACTTTTGCAGAAATTTAATTGAAACAAAAAATATTACACATATAATGCAATTAAGAGAATACGTTAAAGGATGAAGTTGCCACATGTATTTTGTGTGTTTTCTTGTTCTATATACTCTTTTCGAAAACGATATATGTGTGCTTATTGTATTTGAATGTTTTATTAATACGGTTCAGTCAAAAACGATATTTGTTCATAATCATATCGCCGAACAAATTAGGATTGGTATATAGTTCGGCCAAAGAGTGTTTCTTTGTACTTTCTATTACGAGTTTCTACTAGTTACTCACTATACAAGTAATTTTTACCCCAAACTTGGTAGATATGAATGAATATAGTAAACATGATAACAAATCAATCTAGAAGGCTAAACGTTCAGAGAAGGCACAAAAAAATTCAGTCGGATAAATGGAAACAAACATTTTGTTCAAGCATAACAAACAAACACTTTTAGATGTAATAAGATAAATGTAAATAACATAAAACAACTATTGCTAAACTACTGCTACAATGTGAAGAATACAAATGAATATTTTGTCAATTTTACAAAATTTGTTTTGAATGACAGGTGTCTGACTTGCAGTTGAGTACTTAATAGTTATTTCAAAGTAAAAATTTACCAATTAGTAAATTATTGCGTAAATATCGCACTAGAATTGATTAAATTATTGTTAAATATTACAATAATTTCCTACACAGACTTTTGTGCATTTGTTTTGCGTGTAGATATTCACATTAACTTTCAATTCACATATTTGCTTTGTGTATATAATTGGTATGTTTATATGTTTTTCATATCAAAATTGCTTGATCTACAAAAATTCGCTAGGAGTTATGCATTTTTTCCCATGTTTTTATTTGAAGTCTATAATTCAACGACGATGAAAATTACTAAGATGCCAGAGATTAAGTTATGTTTTGTCTCATTTATGGTTAAAGATCAATTAACATACCCATTTCCCAGACTAAGATATTGTTAAAACAATGTATCGCGTTTGCGACTGACCTCTTTTATGCATTCTAACACAAGCTATTTACTTGTTTTTTCGAATACTCTGCATATACACACACTTGAACAAGCTGTAGATTACCTAGAACAAAACATATTTGAAACATATATTTATATGTCATATGTAAATGCATGCACAAAGCTAATAATTAATCATGTTTATACACTTTGCGATATTATGCTATAATGTCGGTTGTTTTAAGTGATTAATCATTATGTTTACCATGTTATCTGCCATCTGGAATGTAATTAAGTGTTTTGAAATGCATGCGAAATTGATCTTGTTCGATTTGGTGCGGTATATTCAGAATTGAGTCACACTGTTATAATTTTCCTGTTGGTACAAATTCTTTTTAAGTTGGCACCAACAAGGGTCTAACAATTGATCTACATGTGCACTCCCCAGTAAGTACTATAATGTAAGTGATTTAAAATAATATTAAACTACGTTATGGATAAGTGTTTGCTTTGGCACATATTTAATTATTAGTGTTTTTATATAATGATAATGCTGTCAAAGTCAGCCGTGATTATACGTGTATAACAACATAAATTATAACCTTTATATTGTTTTCAACAAATAATATATGGTTGACAAATCGGCATAAATCTTCAGTGCTTAAAATACACTCTTTCTATTATATTTTATGCAAAAATTAGGTACATAAGTTGGTTTACATAAAGGTAGTTTGAACAAAATACGTGAATTCAAATCTTGAAAAAAGGTGTTTGGTTTGCATGGGAAAACTATGCGATTGCCAGTGACTATTTTCCTTAAAATATAATCTGTTATTTCGACAGGTAGAATTAAATGTAAGTTCATTATTAACGTTAACCCGTTTTTGGCATTCTCTACTCAAATAAGTGCATACATACTGTATTTTTTTAATACACCACGTGTGTAATGGTATCACAGTTGTAGAATTGGACTTCATATATTATAACAATAAATACTGATCATTATTCAGATTGACCTACCGCCGTAGACTAAGTCACTGGCGCATCAAAATGCATTGTTATCAAGTCGTTTTGCTAGTTTACTAAACTATTTTGTTTCTCAGGCCTTGCCACATTCGTTGTAAAACGTTCATGATTGTTTAAAGTTACAGATTTTATTATTTTTGAAAATGCAATAAATGTATTTAAGACAATTTAAGTGAAGTGGAAGATACCATGCGTGTGAATGAATTTTCTGATGTTAACCTGTTTCAAAGGATTAAATGCATAAGTTATTTTATAATGTCAGAGTAAGGACAAAGTAAATTTACACTACTCAATCTACATGCATATGAGCAGTTCTACTTTTAGGATAAAAAAACTTCATAGTACGTGAAAATCGTGAATATTTTTTTCTGATGGAAAAAAGGAATTAAACAAATAAGCTGCCTCCCCCTCTCCTTCATTCGGTTTGACAAATAGCGTGGCCTGAAAAAAAACAACATTATTTTTTAGTTTTAAGAACAAATTGTATTCATTTGTTGATTAATTGCACCATGATTGTTATGGTATAATGCAGCACTTGCATGCTTGTAGTCGGCTTATAGCTAATAAAGTCATAAATGTATTGTTTGATTTGCGTTATGTCTCTTATGCTTATTTTGATGTGAACAATATTTGAGTCAATCAAATGAGGCATTTTTGTAGAATTTATATAAGGTCATATAATAAACATATTTAATTTAAATATTGTTTCATACATATTCTTTTCAATGTTTGTACTAACTTAAATATTATCCATGAACGTGCACGCCATCGTCCTATTAACAACGGTACAATGATTACACACAATTACCCCTGTTGGTCAACGCAAGTTCCCCGTTGGACATTATTGAAGTTCCACAGTGATAGCGCGCTTAAGTTCCTCTCTTGGTTAACACAATTCCCCTGTTGGCACACATTAAAGTTCCATGGTTGGTACGCACATAGTACCCCTGTTGGTATACACCGTTCCCCAGTTGGAACACATTAAAGTGTCACAGTTGGAACGCACTAAGTTCCCCTGTTGGTATACACCATTCCCCTGTTGGTACACATTGAAGTTCCACAGTTGGTACGCACTTAGCACCCCTGTTGGTATACACCGTTCCCCAGTTGGCACACATCGCAGTTCCTCATTTGGTACGCACATAATTCCCCGGTTTGCATGTAAAATTTTCTTTGATTTATTACCCTATTTATCATAATTTTTATGTCAAAATCGTATTTTAGGTTCGAAACTTGTCTGTTCTTTATCACTTTCAGCTTTCTAGAATATGTGGAAATAGTGGTCCCCGGTTGGTAGGTTTAGAACACATTTCCCCGGTTGGAAGGTTTTACAAGTACGTGTGTGTGTGTGTGTGTGTGTGTGTGTGTGTGTGTGTGTGTGTGTGTGTGTGTGTGTGTGTGTGTGTGTGTGTGTGTGTGTGTGTGTGTGTGTGTGTGTGTGTGTGTGTGTGTGTGTGTGTGTGTGTGTGTGTGTGTGTGTGTGTGTGTGTGTGTGTGTGTGTGTGTGCGTTTCATGACGATATGTCCAGTCTTATTTAATAGTCATAGGCCGATCACGTGTTACTTCTTGCCTGCAGCCATATCAGTGGGCGCTGATAGTTTTCTATATAACCTCGATGACGAATAAATCAATCTAAGTAAGCTATTCGAAATAAATCCTTTGCAAACATGTTTCGTATAGGCTTTTTTATTTGCTAATGTATATAGAGAAGTTGGGTTTTGTAAAAATATACAACATGAATAAAGCAATTCATAGATGGAAATCATTTTATAAATTAATATTATATTTCGTAATTATTTGCTTCGGGCCAATACCAAAACCATCTTTACATCATAATTTTGTAAATTGCACCACACACTCGCTTGAGCAATTCACACGTGGAAACCATTTTAATAATTAAGATTAAATTTCGCTATTACTTGCTTCGGGCCTACACTTAACAATCTTTATATCACAACATTGTTCAATACATCATTCCCCGACTGTTCATCCCCCCCCACCCCACCCACCCAACACAAACAGCTATAGCGCGGTATGCGCGCGCAGATGTTCGCACGTGCGCCTTGTGCACGTGGCGATCGCGAAAACCAGTACCGCATTCTCACCGATTCTAATTAATACTAACAGGTTGCGTTTATCTTGATAATCATAAAACGAATCGTAATCTTTGCAGAGGGGAATCATGTGTCTAAACAAACATGCTACACACGTATCCAAATATCACAGGCTCTCTAAGCATTGCTATAAAGTTTCCATGGTTTTATTTGATCTCTTCGGGTGAATCTTGTTCAAATAAACACGGCAAGTTTCGACCATGTTATAAGGTCTCTGTCTAATCAAGTCGCACTTTAGTCTTCGGCGAAATCGAATCACATCGCATACATATTAAAGAGCGCTCATAAACCCCCATCCACTCACAATATCACTTTCACGTTCAAGAGTTAATTTAGTTGCTAACTGCACAGCCTGTCTATTCTATTAAACAGATCCGGCGATCAGTAGTTCGGGAGCGCACACAGAAGCCATAAACTTTTAGAGTATACAATTGTATCAGATGAGAATCATTCTGTTTAGCTTTATCTCTCATTAAATTTAGAGATGGAACGTTAATTCATCCTCATCATAAGTCATATTTTCTCGATCATATCTTGGGCCACCCAAGTTGCAGTCGACTTGGTTGGCTGCCGAAAGAGTTACAGCTGAGGCGTAATTAACAACACCTCTGTTTAATTTGCTTTTTGCACGATAAAATTTAATAGCCGTTACCCCAAGACGGCTCGACATCGATGCAGAATATTATTGGAAACTTATCGGGCTATTATATCGGGTTTCTTCTCCGCCGTTTACTTTGATCATTCCCTATTTTGTTGACATAAATTAATTTTCAATTTCGCCCCATCCCTTACTTTGAGTTCTACTGCCCCGGATCCGGATCTACATCGAAGCCAATTACTCAAAAATTGTCTTTAAGTGTTTTCCATACCGCGGAAGCGGCTTCCCGCGGCGAAGGATCGGTGGAGCCGGTTCCTGGAGCAAAGGGTCGCGCCATTCAGTTTATAACTATAATATGAGTTTCTCGTTTTGACATCGCATGATTCTGTGCGGGGGGTAATGAGTTACGAGCTTGCTTGTTGCGGGTGATTTATGCCTCTGAGACAGCGGGTTTGACGGGGATCCATTGGGCCGCCATCATCGGTGCCCGACCGGAAATACTGACCCCATCATTTATTGTTGAACGTCTAAACTGCTCGGACATCAGCAGACATCCGCGGCGGAGATTATGTTAATTTAGACGGCAAAAGGTAGAGTGATGGATGAGCGGAAATGACGTATTTGTCATATGAAAATGTGGAAAATGGTTTGTGGCCGTTATGGCGGGATATTAGACATAAAATGCATCACTTTTCGGCGTTTAATATCCTTCAATGCTGACATGCCGTTCTCCGGACATCATTCGAATGTGAAGATATCGTGAACAATAAAGAACATCGCAACGTTACTCTGCGACAGTTCCACGTTATGTATGCGTTCATCAGCCAAGATTTGACAACAGATAGGCTGGATATTAAATGTTCAAAGGCTATGCTTTCCAAACACGTTAATGACACAATATGTGGTTCAGAGGATGATATTTTGTGTTTATACAAATTTACGACTTTTTAATGACAACACAGTGGAAATTATTTCAAATTACTCAATTTAAAAATGTTCAGTTCTGAACAATTATAAGGAATGTAAAATTCTATAACTTGTGGACATCGTGATACTAGTATTACTAGTATGTGCATCGATCTGGGAAAACGGTACTTGATGAATGTTCGTTATGTGTTTTCCCAGATTAGCCTGTGTGGACTAACATTTTCCGACTAACCTTGATTTTCGTTTAGAAGGTATTTTCTTTAAACAAAAAATTCCGTTAAAAGGCGAAAATTGTCGTTACTGATAAGACTGTAAGGACTGCACCGGCTTATCTAGAACGACACTTTAGGTCACAATATACTAATAGATTTTTTTCACAAATTCAATGTAAAGGCAATAACTTTTAACAAAAAATAAAATAAAACTTTTGCGTGTAGACACGCTCATAACCATACCTTTTCTTAAAGAGCATTCCAAGAAAAATGAATTTAAACAATATAAAAGATAGGTCATCCAGTATGTAAGAAGCCGACGCAAATCAAAGGTCACTGTTTTAATGTCTTTTTACCGGCTTCTCTCCAGTTGATAAGGGTATCTCGCCATCTGTCAAAGTCTCATGTAATCTCCAACCTTAAAGCAAAACACTGAATTTGTAGTATACAACAATGTTTTTCTTACCACATGCACATAGAAATATTCAAAAATAAAGTCATGTCAAGTGCCCATACAGAGAATCGTGTCTTCAAATAAACGACGTTCCATGTTTAAAAGGGTATAGCATTGAACACCAAAAATATTTAGTATACTGTAACCCGCACTGGTCGCACATCAGTCTCCTCAGAGCGCGGTCGAGGTTGTTTCAGCCGGTATTCTGTTTATTCTTATGGTTGTGTTTCTTGTGCGTATATTCAATTTCGGCTTTATAAAGACTGATCCAGATGACAAAAATTCAAGATGACAAAAATTCAAGAAATTGAACTTGTGGATATAGGTACTTTACAAAGTCAAACTTTTACAATGTTAATCGCATAATCATGTACATGGTATTCGCGTAATTTTGTCACCTAACCCTATTCAGACACAATCTCGTTTCTTTCGGAATGCGCCACATAATGTCAATTAAAGTATCGGAAATATAAAACGTCGTGAACAATGCGGACCAGCAGTGGGGACCGCCGCCTATAGGAAGATTTCCTCCCGGGGCCATCATTGTCTCCAGCCCCACAGGAAAGATCCGAAGATGCGACCGAAATCAGTCATTAGGCGGAACTTGATTCAATCATGTATTAATCAGCGCCGCGCGATGTGATTACTTTTATTAATTAAAGGAACCTACTATTATGGCGGCGGCTGGCGACTCCTGCAAGCTTCTCAGATGACTGTCGTCTTTATAAAGCAGACGATTGGTTTAATTACGAGTGATTACGGCGATGACGATATAGGGAAAGTCGACGTCATTTTTGAGATACTATCATAAGATATGTGTGATGTGTTTCAAGCGTTTGAACAGCGTTTTGTCAGAATCCAATGAGCGTTCAACAAGCTTTCAACCAGCATTTAACCTGCTACAAACATCAGCATTCGTATTTGCATGAGTTAATAGTGAACAAAGTAGTTTATTCTTAAAACATGTTGAAAAAGTTATTGTGTGTTTTGTAACTATTATAGAAACAATGATACGAAATTGGGGCCAACACTGAAATCCAACTCATAAAAATATTCAAATGTCAAAACCCCCTCCCAAACAAACACAAACACACACTCAAAAACAAATCTGAGATTATGTCATCATTTATATTTCCATGAAATGTGAATATCGCTTGCTTATTGACGCCGCGTTGTTGTTTTTTTACGGTAAAAGGGGCGAATAGCAAAATCAACAGTAGCTTGGTTGAATCTTTTTTCATGCCGTGGCAACGGGAATGGTTACATCACTCTTACAAAATTTTCACCAAATATTAATTCAAGTACACGGGCTAGTAAATAGTAATGTTCCTTGCGAAGGACCTTAAATTACCGCGGCCTGTCGAAGATTTATAGCCGATGCTCTAACAGAAATTCAATCTGCTATCTAGTTCAGATTCAAACGAAGACGTTTTCTTCAGTTTATTGTCACTGTTCAATTACGTGAAAACAAACACTAAATTAGATTTCTTTTCATGAAACTCTAGACAATAATAAAATGCTTTGCGGACCCGACACTATCAAGGCGCGATCGCTCCCATTGTTTCTTTTTTTCAAACTTTAAGTTAAAACTTCAGATAAATATATTCTTCACGTTTCTGCGATCTATTCAGGCGCATGACTGCGAGACGGGAGCGATCACAGTGATCGAGGCGCTTGGTTGGTCATCACAAAGGGTTCTCTAAAACTACAGCTGAAAGCTCGCGAGCGATTTGAATGAAAGCCATTGAAATTTGCTTTTAGCTCAGAGCTTTTGTTTATGTTTGCCGGTCATTAGGTATGAACACATACATGTATAGCTGAGGAATTAAGAGATTGACCGATTAACTTTGTAATGTGAAGTGTATGCTGACGCTCCATACTATGGTTCTTACTACCGGTGTTTGCAGTTGCTCTTATGTACGTTGCAGTGCATACTATTATACAATGACATATTGTAGTTCAATATTACAGGATCATGCGTTTTGTGTTGCTACATTTTAATCTTCCCTATTTTGATGAGTGAGTATGACGATAATTATAATTTAGCGCATGTATGCCGCATTAATTTTAATTATATCTAATTATATCTTGGCAATATTCGATGACTGTGCACTCGATCCATCATACATTGTCGTTGTCCATGTCCCCAATTTACTTCATCTTTTAAAGAAATCGGCGATAACATCTTTTTTTTTAAACGCGATTCAAAAGCGTCGTTGTGTTAGACGATTTTTCCAATTTTAGAAAACTAGATTTCTCTTACAATGTTTTGAAAATTATTTTCTCAACATCACTAAACCGTTTTCAACTGTCGTTGATAATCCCTTTAATTACAGGCTCAGGTGACGTTTTTGTCTTTGAACGGTGAATGTCTACCTGGAGTGTCTCTGTCCTCGACCACACAGCTTTGTGTCTCTACACCCTGTTTTCCATCTCTGGGTACCCATCCATAATTGTCAAGTGCCCAGCCCTAAGGGGCGAATCGCGCGGGCAACCATGCCGGTTTAACACCCTGTAAAACGCTTTAAGTGACCGAAACTAGTTTGTTGAATTTTCCCTTTGTTAAATGAACAATGCTTGAAAAATGTCATTGAAATCGATACCAGCACTACAACAAGAATATGAAAAATTATCCGCTTAATCACCCATGGTTCAGCGCGCTATATGCAGTTCGCTTCAAATGATACTCTGTAAATACCGCTCCAACGTTTACGCGAAAACAAATAGTGGAAACAAAATGAAACCAGAACCAAGTATTGGATGCTCCATGCATTTTTGGGGTTGGATTAGATGGGTTGTATTTTATTTCTGACTCGCCTCATGCAAAAAATGGCTGCTGTTGTGCCGTGTGCGGCCAGCGGAGCTCCTGACCAAGGGCGGGGCCACTTTCTCCGCTATGAAGTCATGCAAGGTTTCGTGGTCGTATTTACGGACATCGTAGCTCCTGATCAATATATGCAATATTTTATTCGCATTACGCGAGTCATGTAGTCTTAAAGGGGCCTTTTCACAGATTTTGGCATGTTTTGAGGTTTGTCATTTAATGCTTTATATCGATCAATGTAAATATTGGATCTAAAAAGCTCCAGTAAAAATCACAAGAATAACATTTAAAAAACGAAAAAAAGGTAACCCTCAGCGGGACTCGAACCATTGACACCTGGAGTCCTGGAGTAAAAAGTCTGCGGATTAGACCACTCGGCCACTTTTTTTCAATTTTGTCAATTTACCAAACCGTGTAAATGCGCCTTTAACATCATTGACTTATTTCGGAGAATAGAAACGTTTACAAGGAAACATGATACATTTGTTAAATTTATATTTTTTAAATCGCTATAAATTGTGTTATACAGTATGATAGCAACAACATTATCTTTATCTTAAATTAAATTGAGAATGTAATAATGCGATTAACACAACCACAATATCTGCACATGTGCATGTTTGCAACATTTATTCAGTCTTCGTTTTTATAAAGAGGTATAATTAACACGATTTCGTCTAAATTAGGATTTTCACAATATGCAAGCATAAATTACAAGCCCACTCGCGGTTGGTGTGCGATATAAATTGGACACAACGTCATTTCAGTACACAAAATACAGATCTAGTGTCGAGATTAATTGGTGTAAAATAGTTGTTATTATAAAGATGATGAATGCTTCACGCGTTTGTAGGAAATCTTACACCCTACTATCAGCGGCGTCTTATCATCGTCACGCCTAATCGGGTATATATCTTACAGTTGTGTGTAACCTCCAGATCGGTAGACATCTGTTACACTTTCCAATGCAAGACGCTGCTATTTTCGGGTTTGCAAAGGTGGATATTTATGATAAAAACCGAATGATTCCACGTGAGGTCTTTTATTGGTTGTTGAAAGCCAGAATGATCTATCAGCGGTCTTTGCACAAATGTTCAGGACGACTTGAGGCTTTCAAGGCAAGAGAATAACATACGTTTTGATACGAAAAGAAGACTTTTACAATTCTTAGACTACCACCTGTTCCTAAATACAAACCTGAGTCATCTGAGGCACAGCCGGGCAATTTTGGGTAAAAAAGTTGAAACTGATACGCGGATCCCTAACCCCAACCACAATCCAGCCATTAAGAAGACGGGCTTATTATTTTTTATTTTCCTATTAAAGTCATCATTATAGGCCTCAATGTCATCCCACGTAACTTCATCCTCGCATTAAACTTCGTTAAACTTTGTCCATTAAACAATTTCGGCGCACAATGATTCCATTTCGTGACAGTATGTTGTATAATTGAATTTTTGTAGATAGATGTAACCGGAGACTGATTCGGGTTTTGTTTGACATCATATCAAAGGCGCGCTTGATTTGTTTATAGTAGAAAGGCATTTAAGAGAAGGCATAGTTTTGCCATCTGGCGCGGTTACAT